>NC_056737.1:86640463-86910463 GCF_019279795.1 Protopterus annectens
CATTGGACACCACCCTGGGCATGAAGGATGGGTTAGTCCTGAGGGATACCCTGTCAGCATGGAAGATGATAAAGGGTTCCACAGCCATGAGTGCTTGCAGCCTCGGAGACCCTTCTGGCTGAAGTGATGGCCAGAAGGAAAGCTGTCCTCCATGAGAGAAATTTTAGCTCTGCTGAAGAGGCGGGCTCGAAGGAGGGGAGGGTGAGCTTTTCCAACACAAAATTAAGGTTCCAAGCTGGGATTGGTGCTCTTCTGGGTGGCCTCAAGTTGCTAGCCCCTCTTAGGCACTGTTTGATCAGAGGGTGTGAAAAACGGGGCTGCTCAGCGGGAAAATGAGCAGAAATAGCAGAGGCATGAATTTTAATAGAGGAAAAGGAAAGTCCACTGTGTAGCAGGTCAGCTAAGTAATCCAGGATGAGAGGAAGGGAGGGCTGTGCTATATTGGCTCCTTTAGCCTGAATCCAGGCGCAGAACCTTTTCCATTTGTCAGCATAAGACTTCTGAGTGCTAGGGTGTCTGGCCTCATGTATAACATCTAGAACCTGTTTGCTGAGGTTGGCAGATTGATCGGGTTTAGGGAATAAGCCAAGCTGCCAAACTAAGTGTCTGCAATTGGGGATGCATGAATTCCCCTTCCCTCTGGGTCAGGAGGTTTGGAATCTAAGGGAGATGCCAAGGTGGCAGAGGGGACAGGCTGCACAGCAAGGGGTACCAGTGCTGGTGAGGCCAGCCTGGAGCTATAAGAATTGTCCTTGGTTTTTCCTCCTTTATTTTGAGCAGTACCCTGGGGATAAGAGGTAGTGGAGGAAAGGCATAGACTGATAGATTGACCCAGGGGAAGGACAGAGCATCCACTTTCCAAGTCCTGCAGTGATGGTCCCTGGTGAAAAACCTGCTGAGCTGATGGTTGGTGTGGGAGTCAAAGAGGTCGATCCTTGGGGTGCCCCATTTCTGAGTTATTAGGGCGAAGGTTCTTCTGTTGAGCTGCCACTCATTTGGGTCTAGAATGTTTCTGCTTTAGTGGTCTGCCAGAGAGTTGAGAGAACCTGGGAGGAATTGTGCTAACAGGTGGAGTTGCATGGCAGAGGCTGTGTACCAAAGGGTCAAGGCCAGCCTGCATAGAGGGTAGGACTGAGACTCCTCCCTGCTTGTTGATATACCACATCACAGTGGTGTTGTCTGTTTTGATCAGGAGAGCCCCTGGGGAGAGAAGGGGCTTGAAAACTATCAAGGCATGCTGGATAGCTATCATCTCTTTTTGGTTGATGTGCAGATGAATTTGCTGTGGGCTCCATTGGCCCTATATGCACCTGCTGTCCAGGTGTGCTCCCCAGGCATAATCTGATGCATCTGTGGTGAGGGTCTGGGTGGCATGGGGTGGTGAGAAAGGTAGACCTTTGTTGAGGGAGCATGCTGTTGCCCACCAAAGAAAATCTTTTCTGAGGCAAGGTAATATAGGTATAAGAGTCTCCAGGTCTTGAGAGTGTTGACACCAAAGGCTTTTTAGGTACCACTGAAGTTTCCTCATATGCAGTCTGGCATATGGAAGGAGTAGAATGCAACATGCCATGAACCCCAGAGCTTGCAGGATTTTCCTTGCAGATAGTAGGGGTCTGGTGGCTAGTTGAGAGAAGTAGGCTGTCAGGAAGGTTTGCTTTTCTGTTGTAAGGAATGCCATCTGGATGCTGTGTCCAGGTTTGCTCCCAGGAATGTAATCCTTTGGGTGGGTACCTGTTTGGATTTCTTTTCATTGATTGTGTACCCTAGGGAGGTTAGCAGGGACTTTACAAAGACCAGGTGCTTGAGCAGCTTTTCCTGGCTGTCTGCCTGAATTAGGCAGTTGTCTAAGTATGGGTAAATCTTGATATTTCTTTGTCTGAAAAAGGCAATGGCCGGAGCCAGGCATTTTGTGAAAACTCTGCGAGCAGTAGATAAGCCAAGGGGAAGGGCAGAGAACTGAAAGTGCTGAGATCCTGCTCTGAAACAGAGATATTTCCTGCATGACTACCTGACAGGAATGTGGAGGTAGACCTCCTTCAGGTCTAGGGTGGCTAGCCATGCATCCTTGGAGACCATGGGTAGCAGTTGCTGTAGGGTGAGCATTTTGAATTTTGGAATCACCAGGAAGGTCTTTAGAATAGAAGATTGAGGATGGGGCACCAGGTGCTCTCTTTCCTGGGTACCAGAAAAAGTCTGGAGTAGAAACCTTGGCCTTTCTGTTCTGCAGAAACATGCTTTACTGGCCTCATGGAGAGCAGTGAAAGGATGTACTTTTGTGCCTCTGCCCACTGGCTTTGAGGTAGATCCGGGAACCCTTTTGGAGTTGGAAGGGTGTGGAAAGAAAATTTGTATCCCTGGGACACTATGTTGAGAACCCAGTGGTCATTGGTAATGGTGGCCCAGCTGTTTGCATAAAAGGAGAGTTTTCCTCCTAGGGGTAAGTGGAGGTGGGCAGAGGGATGGGGTGGGGAGGAGAGTCACTGTGAGTTCTTACCATGATGGGGTGGCTTAGAACTCCCTGGTTTTGAAGTGGAAGTAGTACACTGCTTAGATCTCTGCATTCCCTGTGGCTGCTGTTTGTGGGGTCTGGTTCCCTGGGGTCTTGGCTGAACTGACCTGGTGGGAGCAGGAAAAGACCAGTGCTTAGAGGGACAATGCCTGCTGAACCTGGGTAACTGGACCTCTAAGAAATCCTTAACTGTCTGCATAGATTTTGCTTTTTCTTCCATCTTTTTTAAGACCCCTTCTGCCTTAGTGCCAAATAAGTTGTCTTTGTGCAAGGGGGCATCCAACAATTTAGATTTAACATGGTCTGGCAAGGGCTGTTCCTTAAGCCATGCATGGCTCCTAAGGACAGAACCGGTGACTGCTGTCCTGCAAGAAGCTTCTAGAGTGTCAAACCCACAGTGCAAGGTGTGTTTAGTTACTTGACTTGCAGAATACACTAACTCTTGTACCTCCTTAGAGTCTGCACATGCAGGAAAGGAAGGCATCTTTTATTTGAGGAGTTCCTGGGTATGTTGCTGACATTTTAGCATATGGAACAGACAATTTAGTGCTCTGATAGCAAGAGTAGCTGAGGTGTGTACTTTTTTACCCCATCTGTCTAGTGCTCGGGAATCCCTATCTGAGGGGGTGGGATTCTTAGCAGAGGTCGCTTTAATTCCTTTAGGCCCTTGAGGAATTACCTCAAGGTCAGCAGTAGGATTTTTAAAAATAAATTTGTGTGAGTCAGGGACTCTGTAATACCTGTCTGGTTTTCTGGGTGCAGGAGGAGGGTGTTAGGAGTCAAGCTGGATTCCAGGAAAATATCCTCCACAACATCCCGGACATGGGGGATGGCCAGGGGTCTGTGCTGTGGAAGATCTAAGAATTCCCTGAGTCTCTTTTTGACTGAGGGTAGTCCTGACTTTCCCATTGGAAATGTTCCCTTATGGTCTGAAGGGTTTCCCCAAAGGAAAAATCCTGTGAGGGAGAGGCTGAAGGAATGGAATTCTCTGCATCAGAATCCTCATAAGCAGAGAGGGGTTGCATGTCTTCATACTCAGATGCATCAGAGTCATCGGACTCCTGTTCAGACAAAACTGCAGGGGACAGGTCTTTTTCTTTTGGAAGGGGTAGCTTGGCTTCCCTTGATCAGCATGATAAGGTCTTCCACCATTTTAAGCATTTGAGACTGAGGCAAGGAAGCAGGTGCCTGAGATTGGGTCATCGGTTTCTTGGGTGTGGTTCATAACCTGGACCTAAGAAACTCGGTAGTTTTTGAAAGAACAGTAGTCGTGAAAGAAGTCATCAGTTTGTGTCGAGAATTGGTAGCGTGAAGGACTTCCTCAGAAGCCGGTGCCTGCTCTGCGGCTCCGGACCTATCTAAGGTAGAGACAACCGCAGGATCCTTAGTCGAAGAAGAGCTTTGCGGCATACCAGACTCTGAAAGGGTCTCAGTAGCTGCCTGTGAATCCACAGAAGCGGGCATCAGGGCCTGCGAAAACACCTCAATGAGGACCGGAGAACTGACGACTATCTTAACGAAAGTGTCATCGGTAGGTTTGGACCTGTGCGGTCTGTCTCTTTCTTTATCTTTATGTTTTTTCAGAAGATCTGCTGTCGGATGGCTTATCAAAGCCATATTGGAATTCGTGGACTGTAAGTAAAAATATCTAGCTACAATAAGGGCCGATGATGTATAATTCTGGTGTTGAACAAAGCACGGAAGTGACAGTGGTGATGTCATGGTCTGGGCCTAAGCAAGTGACGCAGTAAGAATGAAAGTCTCGGTGTGGTATTTGCTTTCCACAGGCGAGACAATTGTTAACTTTTTCTGACATCGGCTGGTGCAAGAAAAAGGATCCCCAGTGGGGTACTTAGCTTTAGAAGACTTCAGCTTCAGTTCGGAAGACAAAACTCAGGTAGCGGCTGACCGGCACTCATGCGAACTGGTTCTGCTTCAGGCTCCATGGCAAGAAAGACTGATGTAATGGCGTCGGCTACCTTACTTTATACTACTGACGACCTGATGTCAGTCCTGAAGTGACAGCAACTGATGCAGAAATACTAAGCCTCTGGTATTCAGGCTGGCCAAGGGCTACCCTGGCAGGGATAACACAAATGTGATGACTGCAACAGTGAAACAGGAAGAACATCTGTAGCTCTACTGATCAAAATATCATCATAACTGAGAAATGTGTCTATCAACAAATAAAAAAAAAAACAATTCTGTTATGTCTTTTACAGAGCTGATTTTTCCATTAAAGGTGGAATGCAAAATCAATATCTTTCACCTGGCATACAACTCTGACTTTTATATTTGTGTTTCTATGATTGAACAGGGGCACTAGCAACATACTTTGTAAGAAGGAATCTCCTGTCTTTTTGTGAGCAAAGTGATAAGAAGGACAGGCCCAGCAAAGGGCAAACAAACAAGGCTGACATGATGCCAAAGGATTTCATCTTGTGCCTCCAAATGTTCTGTATAGAGCATGAACCCGAAAGGTTTATTTTACAGCAGGTGCTCAGCCCTGAGCCTTAATACGTACAGGCCACCTATAAACTGCATTTATCACATTAGAAAGTATTATTGTTGAAAAGCTTCAAATATGTACTTCAGTAGAGTACAAGTGATAAGAATTTTGTGGTGTTCACTGTTCAGATATGTCATCCCCTACAGTAAGTGCTCAGAGATGCTGTCCTCCATAGGCAACATAGTAGCTAAGCTACTGTATTTGTGCAAAAATTCTGAATCTGTATTAGTCTGTGAGAAATTGACAAGTACCCACAACAGCATCTTCTAGCAATGAAGTGACTCCGACTGTCTGAGAGTAAAATGTTTTGCCTAGACATCCAGTAGGTTTCAGCACTCATCTGCTAACTGCATTTTCTAGCCAGTGTGTCAAAGCCACATTAAATTCCCACAGACTTGAATGAGACTGCAGACACTGCAAAAGTAAACTTCCAAGGCTAACATCTTGAAAACAGTGTGAGATATTGCTTTACAGATTGTCATGTATTTACAGAAGACTTTGTTGGCAGCTGTCTCCATCTTCAGAATGAGGCAGCTTTGGGATCTATGTAATCAAATGAAACATTTTCAGTAAATTGTAAAAATTCTGAGAATATTTTTTGCTTCACTGACTGATGTCAAAGATCTTAGGAAATTTACCAGTAAAGTAGGATGTCTTTTTAATGGTTTTGATGTCAAATCTCACATTTTTTCAGATATTTGTTGTAGTCGAGAAGTTATTTCCCTTCGAATACGAGAGAGTAAATTTGCCAGGCAGACCGTGATTAACTAAATTAATTTTTGGTAAGGTCTGCCTGCTATCAGATCATAAGAAAAAATGTCATTACAAGTGTGATGCCATTAGATGGAGAATTACAAAACTGCACAATGTCAGCTGTAGCTTTAAGGTTTACTATGCCACAATATGATAACTGATGCTCATTTCTAGTACAAATTCAAACTGTAATTTAGAAGAGCAGTTTTCCTCATACCGTACTGTGGGTCGTGTCTGCACTCCGCAGGTATGGGCACGGTCCAGAACAAAAGTTGGCGTAGTATCCTTTTGGTTCATGAATCCACTTCCAGCCTAGGTCACGTCGGAAATCAATAAACAGCCGACGGACACAGCAGTTATCTTCAATATTTCTGGATAAAAAAATTGCATTATGCATGACTGGAATACTTATTTTTTGTTTGTTTTTTTTTTTTTTTTGTAAGGCATAATAGCTGAAAGAAAAAAATATTTCCGACAATAATGCATAAATTCATCATGTTAAAAGAAACAGAAAATGAAACTAGTCACATATGTGCTAATTTTCCTTAGAATTCTTCCTTCTTTTTGATCCCTACTATTTTTTTTTGTTTACATCATTTGCACACAGTTTTGTAGGATATAATATCAAATATCATTCTAGCATGACTCACTATGTAAATGACAGATGCTGCTAAAGTAACATTTGCTCTACTCTGCTTCAAAGTTTCCAAAGCTAGTTTCAGTGTACAGTATAAAAAAGCGCACTGTTCCTTAAACAAGTGTAACATAGTGAGGATGTTGCAACTGAGACATGCACAACAACCACACTTACAGGCCTTCTGATGACGTGTGACTTTAGTGATAGTTCATGAGGTACTTTATGTTCAAAACCCAAAGGAGTTATAAAAAGAGCTTGTTGAGCACAGGGCTGCCACTGGATTTCCCAGTATGTGCAGATGTTTTTTGTGAAAGTTATGTAGAAGGCTATAAACCATTTTCTGATTGTTAGGGCTGAAGTAGGCATTTTTTTCCCTGTCAGTGGAATCGACTTTATTCTGAGCTTACAGGTGGATGTGTGTGTGTGTGTGTGTGTGTGTGTGTGTGTGTGTGTGTGTGTGTGTGTGTGTGTGTGTGCTCTCAACATTCCCTGATTTTCAGGGACGTCCCTGATTTTGACTCAGATTTTAGCTCTGTCCCTCTTAATCCCTCCTAAAACTAGTGACTTTTGGAGAAAAGGTGGTGAATTACACTTAATGAATAATGCCAATAATTAAGAGTTATAGGCTTCTTTTACTTCAGAAAATGTGTACTAATTCATATGCTTTGATTCTGTCAATGTTTCAAATTAATAGCACTAATATTTTAAAAGTGACCCTGATTGTCCCTGATTTTTTCTTGACTTGTCCCTGATTCTGTTGAAATTTGTCCCCGATTGGTTGAGAGGTCTATAGCATGCGCATGTGTGTGCGTGCTCGTGCATCATACCTCTCAGCCTCGTAACTCAAGAAATCTGGACAAAGCCTAAAATAATGGAGAAACAAAGGCAAAAAATAGTGACAGATTTTAAATATTGTTCTTATAAACATAGAAACTTGCTACAATAACATGATTTGTATTAGTAGACATTTTCTGAAGGATATGATGCCTGAAACTCAAATGTTTGTCATTATTATGCCATCATTGGCAGGATGTATGGTGGTGAATTTGCTGTTCATTCTCCTTACTTACTGAAATTTAACAAAATAAAAATGAAAATTAGATGCACTGCTCATGAAGGAGAAGTTTTAAGTTGTTCATCCTCCATCGTGATGCCTATGTTATCCTACCTTGGTGATTGTACATCTGACTAATCCAGCAATGGTCAACTGTCAGTCGGGCAGCAGAAATATAAACTGGTGCAAATGTCAGTTTACCAGTATCTATAAGTAGCATCATTATTAGTTAGACGTTCTCAAAATATTATTGTTCTTGGTTATAGTATAACTATAAACCAAGACCTCTGAAATGTGGCACAACATTTGTCAAGTATTTGATGTCATCGTGCAGTGTGCACTGTTAACAATAATCTTTCAGCTGTCATAAAATAAATAAAAAAAAAAATTGGCAGGTTGGCGTAGTCATTAAGGTGTTTACCTTACCTTACCGATCATTCAGTGACAATGTTTTGCACATTTGCCATCCTATGCACAGTAGTTAAACTTTCTGAGCAGAAGAGATAACTGGTCATTAAGAAGTACTTTAATGACGTGGTTGTATTTGACACATGGAAGATTTAAAGATGTGAAAGTTAAAGACAGTTTGCGAGTTTTTACATGTGACTAAACACATAAAGGCTGGAGTTCATAAGCAAGTGGTGAATTCTGCAGTGCAAGTTAATGTGGGTAGTGGCCATGCATAAGGTGTGGGCAGTTCTAAGACATGGGTAGTGGCCATGCATAAGGAGTGGATAATTCTAAGACAAGGATAACATGGTCATGTAAGAGTCAAAGTAGCACAGTATGAAGCATGTGTTAAAGACTGCATAATGATATGTAAAGGGGCATAATTGAGATACTGGCCTGCCTGCATCTACTTTTGAAAAGCTAAACCAGTCCTTCAACATCATGTTATTGCTTGTAGAAGAGCCTATCTGGTTCTGTGGATCAACAGAGGAGAGAACCAGTGCCAAGCAGGATTTTTACAATATAGCCCATTTACTTCACGTACTGGAAACCATAGCTTGCATGCATGTTGCTATCAAGGCCCTGTGTGGTCTAGAGGGATTGTGATACATCATCAGGGAGAAAGGAAATTCACCCCAGGGATCATGTCAGTCACCCTGCTAGACAGGGATCCAGGGAAGTAAATAATGTGGGAAGAAATAGCCAGGGAATTGTTATGGCTAGGCTTGTATAGGCCCTAGGGCTGATAGCCTAGTACCAACCTATGAACTTCCACTCTCTGAAATGCTATATAATCTGTAATGTCCACGGCATTAATTATACTATGCACATGCACTACCAGGGCAGTTCATGTGATTCTAATATTTTGCAAATGCCCAACCTATACCAAAAGTTTCAGTGAAGGGACATCCCACAGGGTCATCTGGTTGGTAGTTGTAAACACCTTCTAGACAGATAGGTCTGTACACACAAGGACCATGCAAACACGGAGCAGACACATATAATTTATTGTCTGTTATGTGGTGCAGATGATGCTAGATATATGCCCTAGAGCCCTGACTGATTATGGCCATACATAACCCCAGGACTATACTGGAAATGGCCGGTAAAACAGCCCATGCAGATATACATGCAGCATGTCGTCAGACTACTGAAGCAATGCATCAGTAGGGGGCACTGCAATGCAGTCCAGAGATCTACAGTAAAATTTCTGTTGTGTGTACCATGCTGCACAACATGGCATTAATCAAACAGCAGAAGCAGCAGGTGGACATCGTGGCAGGCCTTCCATACCAATTGTAGCAGCAACAGACATGCAGGGTAAAGGTTCACTAGAGAAACCTGCAGCAACAGTAGCACAGCCAAGGCAGAGGTGGATGAAATACAATGCAACATTGGCAAAAAGAGGTATTTAGTCCACAGCTTTGAACTGTGACACAGACAACCCAGAATAAAACAATGTAGGTGTATCACTCCCATGCAATACAGGCCAGTACAAGCATTGGCCATACTGCATGTTTGTGCATTACCATACCCACAGAAATTAGGCAGGGGGAGACTACAGTCATCACCACATGCACAGGTGGGGGAAACAAAGGGAAGGTAACTGCAAAACCTGGGTTTGGTTTATAGAAGGTAAACATGGTGCCCACATATTCAGGGTGGTTGGTGTGACTCACTGATCCAACTGTGAAGTCAGGCTGCCATGAAGTGATATTTAGCAATGTCCACTGTGTTGATTTGCAGAGTCAGGTATTGATGCGATCCTTGGCAAGGAAGTGGTAGGACTACAGGATTGTGCATATACACTATGAGGGGGACATTGCACGGAGTATGAACATCATTGTCCATGACCTGGAGGCCCCCATGAACAGTGATAATAGGCCATGCAGACACAGGGGAAGGAGTACAATTATGGGACCATTTGTGAGCAGCCTAGTGAGGTTTTTTAGGTGCGGAATTAGATAAGCCAGGTCAGCAATGACTTGGAGGACAGCTATGGCCAGGAGTGGCAGGACATATGGTGGCAGTGACACACACACACATATATATATATATATATATATATATATATATATATATATATATATATGTGTGTGTGTGTGTGTGTGTCTCTCTCTTATGGAGGTACTGATGGAGGTAACATTTGCTAACAGTGACCTCAGCAGCCCTCTTTGCATCCTTTCCTTGTACTTTATCCTGCAAGCCACAGCCCATACTCACTATCTCCACAGTTATGAACACAATGTGTCTGTGCCTGGATTACTGACTGGTACACATGCTGGTTAATTCTGTGTCAAAGCCATATCATGGAAAGCTTGGATTCATGGTAGCAATGCAACTTCCCTTGTCCATACTCTGTGGAGGGTATGCACCCCTGAGAGCTGTGTACATGTTAAACACTGTGCAGCTGTGGCACACTGGTGGAACATGTATGTGGCTTTCAGATAAAGGATGTTTCTCATGCATTTCTAAGGTTGTATGCTCGGCCTGATCATCTATAGGAGACCCTCCCCCTATAGTTATGCAGACACTACAACATGTCATTAGACCATGCCACTTGCATATTGCCATCATTGCTAATGACAGGTGCCCTGCTGACATCACAGGCTCATAAGTATATACTACGCTAACAACAAACAGGGCCTTTAGAAGTGTAGTTGTTCAACCCAGCCCAATTGTGTCCTTGTGTATCATGGGCATTTACTAATCATGGATATGTTAGTTAGGAAGTTTCTAGAGGTTATATGGGGGGAATATATTAGTGTGAGCATTACTGTCTGCTTCTGTCTGTCAGAGACATGGGGGCCAACTCTAAGGTGAATTTCTGATTTCCCCATCCAGTGGACAAAATAGGGTTAAATAGGGTTAGGAATAGACTCAGCTTCACATGGATGGGAAGCCTGTTCAAGAGAATGGAGATCCTCAGAGACACGTATCTGTCTTGCCAACATATTTAATTTACGTCACAAGCAAAGTTTAAATCCGTGGAGCTAGTGGTACTGATGCTGATCATTTTGCGGATGTGCAAAAAGGTCCATCAGAGATCGAACTGATGACGTCTTATATGCCAGGCATAGCTCATCTCTCAGTAACCTATATGAGACTGAGTATAGAGATAGAATTTAAGGCCCCATATAGGACATTGTGTTTATGCCCTGGATTCTCCTGGTAAGGAACCTCTTTTGTTTTTCCAACTGTTACATATGGCTGGTGAGGTACAGACAGAACAGAGCATTATACTCAATGATGCCTCTGATAAGGGCAGAATAAAGTGGTACTATGACTTCCTTGGACCTGGATGCCATGCCATTACTTACAAGTTGGGCTGCATAGAATGATATCCTTACTACCTTGGCCATATGTTGATATGTTCCCAGATTTTTGTCTACTGGGTCATCTCTTAGGGGTGTCTTATCAATGAAGTAATTAGTTTAGGTGGCAGTTTTCCCAAAGGGAGTATAATACATGTCTTGGCATTGAGTTTAATCCATGACTTTGGCACCAGTTATTTTTCTGTGTTGCACCCTCTTGTAAGATGTTTGTGTCATGGGGTAATCTATGATACCTCTCAATTTGCAGTCATCTGCAAACTTGGTCAGCCAAAGGCCCTTGACATTAGTCTTGACCACAGAGAAGTAGAAGCCCAATAGGAGCTGTCTCAGCACAGAGCCCTGAGGTACCCCACTGGTGACTGGTCACTTAGTGGAAGTGGTCTCACCCGTCCTGACTTCTTTGGTCCTGTCTGTGAGCCAGCTGGCAATCTAGTGAGTTATGTAAGGGTTTATGCCCAGTTTTGTGAGTTTGTCAAGTATACCCAAGTGAGGTATTGTATCAAATGCCTAATCCATGTCCAGGTAGGTAGTATGTACTGTTTTCTCCTCATCCATTCCCTTGGTGACCTTCTCAAAGAAGTCCACCAGGTTTTGAAGGCATGACCTTCCCTTCACAAAGCCAAACTGGGTTGGGTTCAGTATCTGAAGGATGACTAAGTCTTTGTAGATCATTTCAATGATGATTTGTTTTATGGCTTTCCATATTAGACTAGTCATACTAATAGGTCTGTTGTTTCCAGGGTTGGCTGATGGTCCACCCTTATGAAGTGAGATAACTGGTGTGGTCCTCCACTCTTGTGGTAGAAAGCCTGTTTTGCAGTTGAAAAGTGACTCAGGCGGTCCATATAGATCATGTTTCAAGTTATTTAGGAGGCATCCCAGGATATTGTTGGGGCCCACTGAGGCTGTGGTTTTGGCCTCAGGGAGTGCCACCAGGACCTGCTACCTATTAATAGTTAGGGGTTATGCTGGTTGGTATTTCATTGGCGGAGGCAGGGTGGAGTGGAAGATGAAGTTTGAGTTGAATTTGTCAAACAGCAAATCTGCTATGTCACTGTACTCAGTGAAGGTGTTATCATTGACCACCAGTTCGGCACACAAATGTGTGCTGCCTTTGATGTTTTGGACATAGCTGTAGAAGGCCTTGTAGTTGTATTCAGCTTATAAGGCTATCTTGACCTCATAATTGGCCTTGTTGGACTTAATTAGTCCTCTTACTTTCCTATTTAGTTTAAGTAGAGAACTCCTATCATTATGGGAGTTGCTGTTCCTGATTTTAGCTATTATTTTTTTCTTTTTGCCATATACTTTATTAGGGTTTGGGTTCTATCAGTGGAGTTTGTTTTTAGAGTTTGTTTTGGGCTTACTTCTATTAGGTAGACCGCCCTTTAAACAGCTACTTACATGGTTGTACAGGGTTTCTGTGAACAATTCTGCATATGTTGCTGTGAACTCAATGTTGGGAGGGGCATTGAATTTTGACAAACGACCACTTAATATGATGGTTTACTTTGAAATAGTTCCTAAATGTTATAGGGTTTGCTGGGATTATCAAGATGATTTTTATTTTGAAGAAGACAGTTTTGTGATCCGACCTTACCAGTGATGATGTGACACTGGGTGTTGGTAGGGGGTGCAGTGCTTTCCCATATTGGTGAGTACCAGATCCAGTATCTGGTCAAGGGTGTTTATTTATTTATTGACATTTGCTGACTGGGAAAGCCCACTGGGTCAGAAACCCATTTTCATTGGAGGCCTGGGGAGAAAAGCTCCACGTTAAAATTAGGATTACACAGAGTTACTATTTAAAGTCTTAAAACATAAAGATTAGTTTCTGACATTGTACAACTATGAATTAGTAATAAGCAAACTAAGGAGTTTTATACAATTGGGTTAAATGTCACTGTTGGATAAACCATAATTCAATAACATATTGTATGCTGTAAAAAAACAACAGTTTATATCAATCCATTTTTTTTAACAGTCTGATAGGAGAGTAAAGGAGATACAGATAGCATTGAGTAAAGTTAATGAATGATAAAGGTAGGGTGTAATGAAATTAGGAAGAAAAGTAAGTTTAAACAGTACAGAAAGCAACAGCAAAGTTCAGGAATCGTGTCTACAAATATGAGGAAATGTATGTTCCACCTTCTATAGAGAGGTATTTAAAGTCTCCAATGAATAGGGTACTTGGTTGAATGGTGAGTGTCTCCAGTAGGTCTAGGTGGAAGCTATGGGATTCTAGGGACATACAGAGTGACCTTTAGCTTGCTAGGATATGTTATGGGACTTTGTCTATGGGGATTTGCATGTGGATAAATTCCAGGGAATCATCCTGTTTAACCAACTTAGAGTTATGCTTGTTGCTACTATAGATTGAGACTCCTCCATCTTTTGTCTCTATCTGTGCAGCTGATGGTCTAAATGTGTGGAAGGCACTGAAGCCTTGCACTGCTGAAGTACTTTCTGTGGATTTAAATTAAGTCTTGGTAATGGCACGGATGTCTACATTCTCCAGAGAGAGAGGACAGCTTGTAAGGTGTGAAGTTTCTTGTTTAGGCTTCTAGCATTGAGCAGTAACACCTTTAGGTTTCTTTGGGTTTTATTTACTATGTTGGTAGGTTTTTCAATTTGGCATTGCCTAAAAAGGTTCTAAGGGGTGGATAAAGTTTTAGGCGGTATTCAAAAGCCTAGGAAAGAGAAGTGCAGACTTTCCTTAACAAAGCAATGTGGCTCATTAATCATGTCCTCTTATACTGGTAAATATTGAATCCTCTTGGAAAGACATCAGAAACAAAGCCAATTATTGTAGTCAATCATAATTTTTTTTTGTACTGTGGCAGCATCCATGGTGAAGGTAGAATGCTACTCAATGCAAGAGAAATACCTACCTGAGCCACATATTCAGACAGATCAATAATGTCCCTTTTCATATAGCCCAGGGTGGTATGTCTCAGGTCACTATGCCCACATGGACTATGACAGAGTCATACTGATACCTGTGGTGTAGTGACTTGACTATATATGTAACTTGGTGAATCCTGGCTCCAGATAAGCAACTAACCTTTATCTTCTCCTTTCTCTGTCTGGTGAGTGGAACATCTGTGTGTCAACACAATGGAGTTCGCAACAACAAAAGTCCTGGGTAATGTGTTGATTTGTCGTATGCGCTTTGCTCTTGGAGCTCTACTAGGTGTAGGTGTATGTGCAGTGTTTGGTGTTGTTTTTGATGAGTGCTTTAGAGACTACTGAGGATCGGTGCTGCCATTTATAGGCTTAGGAGGTTACTGAGGTTTGGGAAGATTGCCTTTTTAGTGCCTCAGCATACGTTGGTCTTATAACATCAGTTTCAGCATGTCTAGTGGACTCACACCACTCTGATGCTCTGCACATTGAGGAAGAAGCTGACCCATAACATTGGCTATGCAGATGACTTGATTCTTGGGTTTGTTGCCCACTGAGCAGACCTGGCATCTAACCATGCTTGCTGTTCCCTAAGTCTGTTTATGAGAGGAAACCAATTTGAAATTGCAGCTGAATTATGTACTGCGAGATGATGTAACAAGCTCTACTGTCTGTGGCTATAATTGTCAATTCTGTAAGTATATAAACATGGAAAAAGTGTTTACGCATCCAATTACCGGTAAAGAATTTATATTTAAATGTTTTGCAACAATTTATTCTGTTCAGCTACATACAAAAATGTACTTGTTTTTCTGAAGTTAAGACCAATAGAGTGTTAAAAGAATGCATTTCTGAACATATATCGAATATACATAGAGCTATTCCCACCAATGCTTTCTCAAAATTATAATAAATATAGATGCTATGCATTGTTTTGATTTTAGAGTTGTGTAATGTGAGTATTGAAAAACTAGAGGTGATGATACAGTTTTACTGACTGAAATGTTCAGTACAAATAGCTCTGCTATTTATGAGCAGATAGGTATACGTGCTTGAAAACTACAGCTAGTATCAAACTTGTTTTAAAGTTAAAACAATCAAATGTGTGACTTTTTTGAGGGCTACAGTGTGATCGGTTGTTATGTTTATGTGTTTCTATTTAAACTTCTATGCTGTTGAGAGACGTTTTATAAATTGATAAAGAGTTATACTTGAAAGTTTTGTGTTTTATAATAAACATATACTTCAGAGAAGTGTTTGGTTTTAACTTTGACTGGAACAATGCATGTGCTTTATGATAGTGGAAACCATTTTTGTCAAGCCAAATGATAACTGGGCCCATGTGCATTTTTCTGCAGCACTAAGGACAATAAAGTCAAGGAAGTCAGGGAAAGCAGCAGGCTCAGATGAAGTCACAGCAGATATTAAAGATGCTGGGTGAGATAGGGGAGAAATGCCTTCTGAGGGTACTCATAGCAGTGTGGAGAGAAACACATGTCCTAGATGAGTGGAGAATAAGCCTACAAATGCCAGTGTGTGTTCAAAAACAAAGGAGACATTCACAACTGCGAGCAGTACAGAGATATCAAACTCCTGTCACATTGCTTTAAAGTTCTGGAGAGGGTGATTGACAAACATATATGCAGAAAGTAAGATGGGAGATGAGCAGTTTGGATTCAGATCAGTTTGCAGCACAACTGACCCAATGTTAGCAGTTAGACAGATACTTGAGAAGAAGCTAGAAATCAGGAAAGAGTCCAACTGGGCATTCCTAGACTTGGAGAAAGCATATGACAAGGTCCCAAGAAAGCTCATTTGAGCTATCCTGCAGTGGTTTGAAGTCCCAGAAACATAGATAGAATTAGTGCAGACTATGTACAAGGACCCAATGACGCAAGTATGTGCAGTGTTCAGCCTCATGGAGGGGTTCCCTGTGTGAGTGGGTGTGAATATGGGTTTAGCTTTGAGCGCACTGCTATTCATACTAGTAATGGGCTACATTAGCAAACATGTTGGAGGGGACATTTCAATAAAGTTGCTGTATGCAGATGATGTGGTATTACAGGCAGACTCTGAGCAAGAACTTCAGCAAAAGCTAGGGAAATGGAATGTAAAACTGAAGGCACATGGTATGAAACTAAATACAGATAAGACAGTTGTAATGACACCAATGGGGGGAATCAAAAGAAGCTGAGACCTGAGATAGAAGGGAAGATAGTGGAACAGGTAAACAGCTTCAAGTATTTGGGAGAGGTGGTTAAAGAGAAGGAAGGTCTGAATGTAGAAGTCAAATTTAGAATAAGAGGGGCTGCAGCCAACTGGCATAAAGTGTCAGGTGTAGTGTTTGGTAAAAGCTGACAAAGAAGCTGAAAAGTAAAGTGTACAAAACAGTGGTGTGATCAGTACTACTGTATGGTACAGAAACCTGGGCAATAAAGGTAGAGCAGGTGAGGAAGTGAGAGGCGATGGAGATGAAGTGTCTGATAGGGGTGGTAGGATGCACACTGTGGGATAGAAAAAGAAATGAGAACATCAGAGCAATAGCCAGAGTAGCTCCAGTTGCAGAAAATGTCAAAGAGAACAGATTACAGCAGTTCAGGCATGTTCAGAAAAGCAGATAATCTGGTAAAGAAGATTTGAGACAGCTGTGACATCATGCATGAGTGTCAAAGAAGACAGGAGAATGGCATTAAAATGAGCGAGATAGCAACAGTTGAGATGACACTCCATCCCCATGTAGAAAATGGTGGTTGATGATAATGATGATGTCTGCCTGTTTCTGCTCCAAGGTAATAGCTTGTGTCACAAGCTTCTAACTGATTTTTTATTAGTGTCAGCCTTGCTAATAATATGTCAGTCTCTCTTAAGGTACTATCAAGGAATGTCAAGGGTCTCACTTCCAAATGAATGGGATAAATATTGATATAACTAGGCTCCAAAAAAAAACTAACATGCAAAGTAATATCTATTTCTTTATTACATAGGAAAGGGGCTTCTTTATTATATAGGAAAGGTGCTGTTTGCTTGTGCGCTGCAAATTATTCCAAGTGAGTTTTAAGATTATTTTTAAACTTATTGTATTTGAAGTGCTGTCAGTCAAAAGAAGATGGACTGTGGTAAATGTTAAAGCTGTGTAGGGGGAGGTGTTCATAGGAAATTTCTGTGGACTCATCCACAAAGATACACTCACCCTCTATGCATTCTATGACTCTGTTGTGGAAGTGGGTGAGCAACTTCTCTCTGTATTAACAAGGTGCTGACTTTAATATGGCTCTCAGTCACAAAAAAGACAAACTGACAAGGCTAAACCCAAAGTTATATAAACACATCCATCTGATTAGATGCAGGAACTTTACTGACATGTGATGAATACCACACCCCTGATGAGGGGGGAATTTACTTACTTTGCACCATGATCAGGGTCAACTGGTCATCTACACCTCTTTATCTTAAGCTACTGTTTGCTAGATGTAGCCAAATCATCTGAGGCAATGCCAATGGTATTTTCGGATCATAATACTATTATAATGGAATATCAATCAGATGCACATCCCTCCCTTTCCCCTAATTTGACTTTCTGTAACCAAGTCTCTAAGCTACATTTGACCAGGGGCTTGAGAGTTATTGGATGAGGGTGTACTTTCAGGGGAGACAAAGTGTGGGACAACTGGGATTGCTTCAAGGTGAACTGGTTGAATTAAGTATGACATCTTAGCCGCATGCCACAAAGTACCAAAGAAGTGGTCTAGTGGGCTATGAGGCACTGTTAGCCAATGTTATGAGAAGGCATCAAAACACTCAATGTAGAGACTCAATTAACAATGAAATCAACAAACTTAAGTATGAGGTGAGGGTTGTCAAATATGCGAAGCAGCATCCAAAATCTGAACATATAAAATTGCTATACTGGGTCAGACAATTACACCTCCAAACTGCAGGCCTTACAGTTGAAGGGCAGAAAACAGGCACATTCAATTTTTGAGCTGTGAGACAGTCAACAGCAGGCAGACTCTTTAGCCATAGCAATCAATACTACAATGTCAAACTTCTATAAATAACTGTGTATGCAAACATCAGAGGCCTAGAAATCTTTCATCACCAAAATCAGATGGCCAACTCTTCCCTAAAATATCTAAAGGATACAAATAAACTACTATTTCTGAGGCACAGTAAGCCATCATAAGGCTAAAGGCAGACAAAGCACCAGGACCAGATGGATTTATTATGAACCTATATCAACTGACCTGTCACAAGCTAGCATCTAAGCTGCATACCCTGTATGGTGAAAATTGTGTGACAGGATTACTACCTCAACAATTCAGGCTACCCACAGTCACCTTCCCCACTGAAGGGAAATACCATCTCTACTGTCAAAGTTACCATCCAGTCTTTTCATGCTTGTCAGAACTGAAGTTTTGACCAGGCCGTAGTACTGAAGGTAAGCCAATCACTCCTTAAGTTGATAAATGAAACATAACAGGGCCTGTTCATAATAGGCAGGGAAATACAGGTCTATAGAAGTTTTCTTACAATATGCAACAGTTGGGATATTTTTGATTCAATAAGGCCTTTGACACAATTATATGTAACTTAAAATGGCCACTTCTACTTAACTTTGGAATTTAGGAGGACTTTAATAACTGGTGCCAGCTACTAGATAACTAAACTTTAGCCCAAGTTATAACTAATGTAACAATGATTGTTTGCAGCCATTTCTTATACAATGAGTTATACTAGCATTGGAGGCTTTAAGCCTGTACATTACAATAAACAGTACTTTGCACATGGAGGAACATCACTGAATAGTAAGGATATCCTCTCGGACACATGGTTCACAGATGACGGAGTCCTTTTCACTCAGAAACCCACATATGCAACTTTCACAAGTTTTACAAGTGTTTACTGACTTTTAAAAATGCTCAGGTCTCTCAGTAATCTGAAATAAAACAGTTCTGTTCCCTCTGAATATGAATTACCTCAAACTAGCAGACAGATTTCCCTAGTATGGCGTGAGATGTGTCTTATCTCATACCTTCTTAGGTATAATAATTTTGCAGAACGTTTTGGACATTCCAACCCTAAACCTGAACCAGTTGCTGAATTAATTACACTAGGGGAAAAATAGGCTCCTGGTTGAAAACTGGACTCTTAATGCTAGCTAAGATTGCAGATATTCACATCTCTGTATTCCCTAAGTTTGTTTTCATGGCTAGGTGCATACCTTCCTTAGACAGGCATGTACTTATTTGAAAGGTGCAGATGCTGCTGTTTAGTTATGTTTGGGACAGCAAACTTTCATGGATTGATATGGGGGAAAAACATGACCAATGACCATTTAGGGGGGCTAGGCTTTGCAGACCTTAGTAAGTACGCTAGTGACACTGACCTGTCACATTTTGCATTTTGTAAAGATTAGGATACAATCCTTGAAATATATCTAATATGCCTTTGCAATTTCAAACTCCATCTGAGGGAATGGAGGAAGGTACGAAAACCTAGAGGGCAAGAAGACAGGATGGTTAACCTTCTTGTGAAGCATATGCTAATTCAAACTTCCTGCACATTATGGAGGTGCATCTGGACATTTCACACTGAGCTAATCGAAGGAAGGACACTGAGGAAACTTGGAGCTATAATATATAACATTAAGTATCCTGTTTTTTTGTTTAAGTACTTGGGATCAACAGTTCAGAGTAATGGTGAATGTGGAAGAGAGGTGAAGAAGAGAGTACAGGCAGGGTGGAATGGGTGGAGAAGAGTGTCAGGAGTGATTTGTGACAGACGGGTATCAGTAAGAGTGAAAGGGAAGGTCTACAAGAGTGTAGTGAGACCAGCTATGTTATATGGGTTGGAGACAGTGGCATTGACAAAAAGGCAGGAGTCAGAGCTGGATGTGGCAGAGTTAAAGATGTTAAGATTTGCAATTGGTGTGACTAGGATGGATAGGATTAGGAATCAGTATATTAGAGGGTCAGCTCATGTTGGACAGTTTGGAGACAAAGCAAGAGAGATGAGATTGTGTTGGTTTGGACATGTGCTCAGGAGGGATGATGGGTATATTGGGAAAAAGATGCTAAGGATGGAGCTGCCAGGTAAGAGGAATAGAGGAAGACCTAAGATAAGGTTTATGGATGTGGTGAGAGAGGACATGCAGGCGGTTGGTGTGACAGAGCAAGATGCAGAGGATAGGAAGAAATGGAAAGAGATGATCCGCTGTGGCGACCCCTAACGGGAAAAGCCGAAAGAGAATGATGATGATGATGATCCTGTTTTTTTGTTTATTTTGTTCTTTATTTCTTTGTTATTTATAGCACTTTGTGTACTGTGTATTTTTCTAGCTAGTTTCACTGTGTGTGAGGTATCAACTGGAAATTGTCCACTTTTATTAAGCATCTGTTGGGTTGTTTGTTTCTGATAACTTGTTGCAGTTAAACTCTTTTTTCTAGAGGCTCCTTTAGCTGTTTAAAACTCATTTAAAGGCTCACTGCTGCTTTTCAGCTGTGAGAAACATTTCTGCAGTTTGTTCTAAGTAGTGGGGATATTTGTAGCATTTCCATATTCAGGCTTGTATTTGGGCCTAGTGTTTGTGGAGGTTGTGTGTCTGAGCACATATTCAGGGACATCTTGGTTTAGCCAAAGCCATCAGGCATTTCAGTGAGAGAGAATTGTTTGAGGTCATTGGCTGACTGAGGTCACCTGGACTACAGCTTAGACTAAGCACCTCATTGGTTCTTTTGAGATTTCTTTCTTAAAAGCTGTCTCAGGTTTCAACCTTCTGTTACCTAAGAAGTTCAAGTTGTGAAAAAAAAAAATTATCTGCTTTTACTGTATTTGTGTTTCTTTCTACTTTATTTTGCTTTTGCGTCATCTTAAAAGTACTCAATTGTATTTATTACTACCTGGTGTAACTCATTCTAAGCCTTTTAGTTTAAGCACTTGGGCTTCAGACCAGTTGTTTTACATTAAGAAGGTTTGTGGTCTGCACTGTGGTGGCAGAACAGGTAGCTTACATCCTTCTAAGTTGGGAACTGCTGATTGAGGGCTCAGTGTCTGTTATTCTAAAAGTGTATTAATTCTGGTTTAAGCACTTGGGCTTCAGGCCAGTTATTTTACATTAAGAGGGTTCGTGGTCTGCACTCTTGTGGGAAGAGAGGCTGGACTCTGCCCTTCTGAGCTGGGAATTTCTGGTTAAAGGCTTATAGTGCCTGCATATTTGAACTGCTTCTTACTGAAATTGGTGCACCTTGTTTGCTGTAGCATAGACTAGATCCAGGCCTGCTGAATCTAGCTTTGTTTGTATAACTTGAGCACTAATCCAGGCATTCTTTAAAGTATTCAATTGTATTTATTACTGCTTGGTAGTAACTTGATTAAAGTGTAACTATCATTCTAAGTCTTTTGGATTAAGCACTTGGGCTTCAGACCAGTTGTTTTACATTAGGAAGGTTTGTGGCCTGCACTGTGGTGGCAGGACAGGTAGTTTACATCCTTCTAAGTTGGGAACTGCTGATTGAGGGCTCAGTGTCTGTTATTCTAAAAGTGTATTAGTTCTGGTTTAAGCACTTGGGCTTCAGGCCAGTTATTTTACATTAAGAAGGTTCATGGTCTGCACTCTTGTGGGAGGAGAGGCTGGACTCTGCCCTTCTGAGCTGGGAATTTCTGGTTAAAGGCTTATAGTGCCTGCATATTTGAACTGTTTTTTACTGAATTGGTACACCTTGTTTGTTGTAGCATAGACTAGATCCAGGCCTGCTGAATCTAGCTTTGTTTGTATGCTTGTTGTTTGTTTGCTTGTTATTTCCCTGGAACGCTAATTCCACCTAAAACGCGGCTTTTCAGCGCTTCTGTGGATCCCTAGTGATATCTGCATTGCTTACTGTACTTATTTTCTTGTTTCACTTGAAAGAAAGTTACTGTTTGCCGTTTTTGCATTTAAGTTACCTGTAACACACTGCATTTAATACTAAAGCAATTATATAAGTCAGCACTAAAAAATTAAAAGCACTACACCCTCACAAACTCCCCTTGAGTACCTTGTTCCCCATTGGCACTTTTTTCAATTATAAAGGAATTCCCAATACTATTCTAGCATGTCCAAAGGTCAGTTGTCAATCTCCTCTCCGGTCCAGCTGGTGAATCTGGGAATCTTGAGGCAATATTACAACTGCCTCATGTACACAGACAACCCTCTCCTCCTCCCAACAAATTCCAACACATGTGAGAGATGCAACCATATAGCCAAACTGGAGGCTAAGCTCTCTCAACTCAGTACTGGCGTAACCAGTCAGGAGGAGAAGGAAACCACACTCACTACAATTCCAGTCTCACATAGACCTATCACGACAGCAAACCAAACACATAAACACACAAAAACATACTCGGAGGCTCTAAATAAAAATCTGCCCAAGCAGCAGAGACCTCCAAAGCAGACACCCAAGCTACCGCTACCCCAAAACAAAACACATGCAACACATAGCTCACAAAGCCAGTGTGCTGAACAGTCACAGCCCTTAAGGCTAAACAACATACCTGATCACTTGTAATAGGTGACTCTATCGTCAGGCACACTGACATCCCGCTTACCAGGCTGAACAAGGAGAAGGTCACGGTGAGCTGCCTGTCGGGCGCTAGGATCCGCCACATAACACAAACATTCAGGTCACTCCAAGGCAAGTACAAATATGACTCAGTCATTGTCCATGCTGGTGTGAATGACCTGAGACGTACCTCCCTGGACTACATGAAAAGAGACATAGAGGAGCTCTCTGAGCATGTAGCCTAGGCCGGTATGACCCTGACCTTGAGTAGCATCTTACCCTCACCAAAAATGATGCCACAATATGAAGACAAGATGATCAATTTCAACAATTGGCTTAAGTATTGGTGTCATTCAAAGGGGATCCAATGCCTGTCAGCCTGGGATGACATGCTCGACAAGCCACGATGCTTTGCTAGTGACGGCTTGCACCTGTCACCCCTGGGCTTTTGGATATTAGCAAAGGCTCTTGCTACCCCCATAGTGCCTTTTTTAGGCAAGGCTCAAAAGACAAACCCACCTCCATAGGTATCACAAGGGATAAGAAACTAAGAGTAATGCTACTCAACGCCAGAAGTCTAAACCTCAAGATGCACGCATTCGAAACTCTCCTTAGCATGGAGAACATTGATATCTGTGCAGTAACAGAAACCTGGTTCAAGGCTCCCGAGAGCACCCCAGCACTACCAGGTTATACCTCATACCATGCTTTTCAGCACCAAAACTTGGACCGAACCACAAAAGGAGGGGGAGTATCAATATTCGTCAAAGATACCCACACCTCCAGGTTGGTGGCACAGCACGAAGCATCAGAGACTATCCATGTGCAACTAACAGTGGGTAAAACTGCCTTCCAGTTTATAGCCTGCTACATTCCACCCTCCCAAACCCAGGAACCCCACTCAGCCTTCCTGAAAACACTGGAAAATATGAAGGTCTCTCCAAACACCATTATATTAGGTGACTTCAACTACCCAAACATAGACTGGGAGCAACACCCTAGCCCAAAGGTTCCTAGAATTTATAAACTCAAATGCTATGGAACAACTTGTTACCATTCCCACAAGAGGGGAAAACATACTGGACCTGATCATCACCAACATGGGGACTCTATGCTCTAGACCAGAAGTGTATCCCTCACTGGTAAGATCAGACCATAAACTAATCTCACTGGATATTCACATCCTGACCCCACCCCCTGCCCAGAAAACCACAGTGAAAAACTTCTCTAAAGCAAATTTCACACTCCTCAAAACTGAGGTGGAATCCTTCAAAGCCCCCGGGCCTGTGGAAAATACGGCCCAGACCGCAGAATCCTTTATAAACGCATTCTATTAACACCTTCAGGAATACATGGATCATGTAATCCCAAATAAAACCAAGACCCTACCCTCCAAAGGCAGACGTCCTGTCTGGTGGACCCCAGCCATAAACAAACTATACAACAGAAGGAGGAAGCTACTACATGATAGAGCAAAATCCCAAAAAGGGAAGGCATCTCTGATCAGTATTAGCAAAAAACTATGGGCACTCATAAAATCATCTAAGGCCAGCTTCGAGAGAAAAATTGCACAGGACACTAAGGATAATCACAAGGCTTTCTTTAGTTATGTTAGGAACCTGGGTGGGAATTCCCAGATATGCTCAGAATAAGTCCCAAATGACAAAAAATACACCGAACCTACAGACATTGCCAACATCCTAGCTGACAGGTTTAGCGCAACTTCTCCTCCCTCCTCCCCACCAAAAGGGCAAATATCTATCCCAGCAGAGTGCTGCCCCCCTGACATCTCAGATGCTCAGGTAAGAGCTGCCCTCTCCAAAGCAAAAAAACACAGCATCAATGGGACCAGATGGTATCCCGGGCTGCGTCCTACATGAACTCTAAGAAGAGCTAAACCCAAACATAAAACTACTGTTCAGTCTCAGCCTTACTACAGGATATGTACCCAAAGAGTGGCGTACAGCAACAATGGTCCCTCTCCATAAAGGTGGTGCCTCAACAGATCCTGGAAACTATTGCCCATAAGCCTGACTAGCTTGGTCTGCAAAGCTATGAAAAGGATCATCATGGACCTCATAAATAAAGATATTGGGACCTATAGACACTGGATCCTACCCAGTTCGGCTTTGTTAAGGGCAGATCCTGCCTCTTAAACCTGGTCACTTTCTTTGAAACAGTCACCAAGGCCATTGATGAGGGGAAGGTGGTCCACACAGCCTACCTGGACCTCGCAAAAGCCTTCGATACAATACCCCACTCGGGCATTATAGATAAGCTCACCAGCTTAAATATAAACCCCTGTGTCACTAGATGGATTGCAAACTGGCTCAAGAACAGAACCCACATGGTTAGAATTGCTGGAGCTATGTCAGACTCCAAACCAGTTACAAGTGGCGTCCCACAAGACTCAGTCCTGGGACCTCTCTTGTTCGGTATATATTTCTCGGAGGTACACGCCAACACGGAAGGACTGTGGCTGACCAAGTTCGCAGATGACTGCAAACTGGGCGCCATAATCGACTCTCCATCTGACACAAGCATCCTCCAAAAGGGCCTCATAGAAACAGACAACTGGTGCCAAAGTCATGGCCTCAAGCTAAATGCCAAAAAGTGTATAGTCATCCCTTTGGTTAAAAACAAAGTGCCCACAAATTACCACATAGGTGGTAATCCATTAAGTATAGAAGAAGTAATTAGGGACCTGGGGACCCAAGTTGATTGCAATCTCTCATTTGACAACCACGTGGCCAAAGTGGTTAGAAAAACATTTTATATAGCAACCTAATCATGAAGGGATTCACATCTAAATCAGGGGAGGTCATCGTGCCTCTTTACTCATCCCTCATCAGGCCCATAATTGAGTACAATGCCCCTTTTGGGATGTACCTTACCAGACCCCTGCAGCAACTGGAAAGACCCCAAAGGTACCTCACCAAGAGGATCAAAGGGCTCAAACAGATGCCATATGCTGCCCGGTTAAAGAAACTCCAGCTCTACTCAGTGGCATACCGCTTGCTCAGAGGCGATCTGTGCCTGACGTATAAAGCCATGTCCAACCTGGAATTGATGGACATGCTGCACCTCAGAAAATCCAAATCCCATCGAGCTACGCGCTCAAGAGACTTGAACTTCAGCACTGAAATAAATAGGACATGTTGGAGGGACAGATTCATAACCCAGAGGCTCCCTTCACTCTGGAATAAAATCCCAGTCCAGGTTAGGCAGAGTCCCTCATTGACTCTCTTCAAGAGGAATCTTGATGAGTGGATGGGAGATCGTAGGTTTACCCCGGGTATCACTTCTGTGTCACTGTTAGACAGAGACACAGTATACTAACCTTGAAAAAGGGCATAGCAAAACACACTCTGGCTAGGTTTATAAATGCCCTAGGGCAGATAGCCTAGTATGAACCTATGAACCTATGATATGACAAATAAGGAGATCTGCATTTATAGCTGCCCCACATTTTTGGATAATTAGATAGCAGATGACATTGTTTACTGACTCAGTATTTTTCCCAACAGTAGTAGAGCTCCTCTTTCTATAGATGACTATAGATCACAATGCCATGTAGACACTTTGCATTAGTGACAGTATCTACAATCAGTTATACTTATTCACAGCATGATTAAGAATGATAGCAAACTGGTGGAGATTGTAGGATGGGCCACTTGTACAAAGCTCTGAAGCCACTTCTGCTGTCCATCCTAAAGTAGTAGAGACTTACAGAGCCATGAATCTGGATGAAGACCACCACCTTTGGGGAACTCTTTTAGACATTGCAGTTGGGAGGAAGGAATGGTAACACACCTCTAGCTTGAAATATACCGGTCTGCAAACCATCTGCTTATCTTAACACATGTCATAAAGTTTTACAAATGGCACCCAGTGCTTGTACAAATATGAATTAGGGGATCAGGGAAATGGACATTGTTGGAGATGTGGGAAACTGAAGATGAACTAGCTGTGTTTGCCTTGGGAAGTCCATGTTGCAGCCAACTCTGCAATTAGGAAAGCAGTTTCTGTGCTGCCAGATCTCAAGTTCTGGATCCTAGGGATCAAGCAGGAGGCCTCACTACAACAAGAAAGGAAATGGCTTTTGCATTTACTGACCATCATAGCAGCACTTTTATTTCCATATTGGAAGACGGCAATGGAATAATAAAGTTCTGTTACAAAAAGAAATAAATACATACATATGTAGATACATATACACATGAATAAATAATGTAAAGGAGCTTCCTGACTACCATAAAAAATAAATAAAAAACAAAACAAAAACAAAGGTTTAACAGTCCCTCTAGGGAAGACATCAGAAGAACCCATAGGACCTTGTCTAAGTGTTCCACTATTCAGGCAGTCAAGTAGTTTCTGTCTGCACCATCCTGCTGTGTGGCAACCACACACAAATAACATCTGACTTACACAAAATGTATATTAGACTGTTGCTTGAATATAATAATGCATGTTGTGTATATAAAAAGACAGACTTAAATAAAGTGGAACAAGTACAAAGGAGGTTTACTATAGCAATAACTCACGCCTGGGAGTGGGTAATGCTGGATTTATCCACGGTTGGTGTGGTTTGGTCACGAGGGCGAAGCCCGAGTGGCCAAACAAAGACAACCGTGGGTAAATCCAGCATTACCCACACCCAGAAGCAGGTTATTGCTATTATACAATGACATTATTTAAGAAAAAAAAATTACTTTTCTTAAATAATGGCATTGTATAATGCCTCCTTGCTGCCCTTCCACAGCTGTCTGGTATTCTGCGGCAGTTCTGATGTACTGTGCATGCGTATGCTTATGTAGTACATCAGAGCTGTGGGCGGAAGCAATGGAGAAAGCAAGATCTCCGTTGCTTTTTACAAACTGTCTCGCTATGTTAAAGGAGTTTAACATAGCGAGACAGCTTTAAAAAAAGCAACAGAGATCTCCGTTGCTTTTTTTAAAGATGTCTCGCTATGTTAAACCCATTTAACATAGCAAAACAGTTTTGAAAAAGCAACGGAGAAAGCAAGATCTCCGTTGCTTTTTACACACTGTCTCGCTATTTTAAACCCATTTAACATAGCGAGACACCTTTAAAAAAAAGCAACGGAGATAGGAAGATCTCCTTTACTTTTTTTAAAGCTGTCTCGCTATGTTAAACTCATTTAACATAGCGAGACAGTGTGTAAAAAGCAACGGAGATCTTGCGTTCTCTGTTGCTGTAAAAAAAAGTTATACTAATGGAAAAAGCCTGGGCGACTGGACCTTTTTCCATTACTATAACTCTGATTTACAATGTGCATGCTGACCAATCAGCGTGCACGTTTTGGAATATTAATGGGGGGTTGTTGTATAATAGAAATATTTCTACAATGAAAAAATGAGTTATATGGAAAGATGTAAGATTGATTCAACTTTATTCATTATAGATAGTACAGAGGAAAATTAATACTAATATACAGTACGAGATGAAAGAAAGCAAGCATTGCTTATTCTTGAATTAAGATGTAGTTCTACTGCTGATAAATATTCCAACCTGAATTTTAAAATTTACATGAATAAATTAGTACTGAGAACCATTACTCAGACCATTTCAAAGATCTGGAATATTTTCCTAAAGAAATCAAGGAGTAAAAGAGTGCAGACATGCTCAAAGTTCAGCTGGACACATGGATAAGCGATAGTGTCTTTGATCTAATTGTTTGGCGTCAGTGAGTAAATGGCTCTCACCAGATCACTGGTAACCAAATGTAATGAACTTATGAAATTATAAGTGGATCAGGGAGACCATATCCAGAGGATTTTACAACTCATTTTCCTAGTATCCAAAACTGTCCTCTGTTCTCTTTCTTGACATCTCACCCTGTCAATTGAGGGTGGCAAAAGCGGAAGTCTCATACCTTATACTAAAAAGAGATGAAAGAGGGTCCAAGGTTTATTCATACTTCTTTTGGTTTCCAAGAAAACAAAGGATCTCAGGCCAAATTTAGACTTCAGTAATTTAAAACAACATGTCAAAAAAAAAAATCCCTGTGAGTGCATTCCATCTTCCTGTGTCTACAGGAGACTGGATATGCCCCTATGATTTCCAGGAAACATACCTTTCATCAAAATAGGCAGGGAATCCGGTAGATTGGTTTTGCAAATATTAATGTAAACATAAAAATATTATACATTTTCAAAACAGTGGCATTTAATAAGGATAATATAATTTTAGAAAAGTTTTTTTTTCTAACATTATACAATCCCTGTACATTGTGCACTTGTTATGTCAGCACTGATTGCTGACAAAAACATTATATAATAATATGTTTGCATAATACTAATAAGCTAGCTTCAAGTCAAACAATCAGTGTTTGTATTTTACTTTCAATAATGTGCCACTGTTAAGAATGTAAATCCATACCTCATAAATCAACTATTCTAGCTAGTCTTAATCTGGAGTTTGATTCAACCTTCCTCCTTAAACAAATGCATTTAAACAAACATGTTAATATTCCCAGTATATTCTGTGATAAAGAGTTAACTAGTGACTTTATTTATTTATTTTTACTTTGTACAAATCTTATCAAATGGCCCAGTGATTTCCTGCCTTGTATTATAGTTTGCTTTATTAAATAATTGTACATCTTAGGTGCTTTACTTCGTGTCAATGTTCTCCTCAAGCTCAGTTTCCATTAAAGAATCCCATACAACCTTTCTTTTTTACTAGGTAATTCTGTTTCTGATCTCTAATAGTTCTCAGTTCCATATTATTAGTTTCTGCAATCATCTTTTTTACCTGTCTTATTGATGGCTTTTCTTTGGTTTTCTATTTCCTAATCATGGCTTTCTTTGTACTAGCAAAAATAAATATAGCAACACTTTCTCCTCTTTAATTCCTGTTATTTTATACTAACTCAGCAAACATCTCTGTAATGAAGGTAAATTCTCTTCCAATTATAAAAATTTGCATCTTGTTCAATTTATTTTTAAACTGAAACAATACCATACATTCCAAAAATATAATCTACAAAGAATATCTTTCTGAACCATCACTTTACCTACACTTGTCTCTCCTCTGTGGGGATATTTTTCAAGTCTCGTAGGGTATAGAAATATTTCTGCAAACAAACTGATGTAGCGGTTCAATATTTTCCCTATTTAGTCGCATATCAAGTGACAAAACATATTTTCACTGTTCATCTATCATCTGTATAATCACTCACTCACTCAATGTTATTTTTAATTTTATACTGCCTTGTCATTTGAAATGTAAGAATGTCATATATACTAAAATTATTATTCCTTTGTGGCCTGCTTTTTCTTTTCTGGCCTCAATTCTAATATCTACTATTTATGGTTTAACACATTTACTATCCAGCCTCTACCTTTAAGTCAAACACTAGACCTACATATGCAAGTTGATCTGAGTTCAATGATATAAATGTTTTTGTCTAGCTTCATCCCATTTTATCATCTCCTCTCCTTTTATCATCTGTTCCCAAAATCTCAGTTCTTTGTTCTTTTCTTTTCCAAATGCTCATTAAATTTTCTACGGTGTCTTTCTTATTATTATGCACAGTATAGCCTATTGGTGGTATTCTATTTTCCTAGGTCTAACTTCCTTTTAAGTAAAGACGTGCTTAATAGTTTATATTCATACACACACACACACACACACACACACACACACACACACACACACACACACACACACACACACACACACACACAAGGCTCTTACATAACGGTCTTTGTATTCCTTTCCTAAATCTGCATAATTACTCACATGTGATCTTGTTACCTCATTGGGTACTATGCTTATCATGTACTTCCATATGAGCATTTATCAGAGCTGTGTGGCCTTACAGTATGCCACCAAATTTAGAAGTATCAAACCACTCTGTTCTTTTGTCAGTGTTTAATTTTTCCTGTTTCAATCCTTGTCTTTTGTTATCCACCCCCCCCAAAAAAACCTCTCTAATATTCCTTTTTCATAGCCTTCCATATCAGATCTCTTGGTTGATACACATATACGGAAAGACTAGAAATCAAATGGATTATTAAATTTAAAGCACATGTTAGTCCAGGCTTGAATGATAAAATTCCATTAAAGCCTGTCTTGAAGAACAGGAAATTAGTAGTTAAATAGATTCAGTATATATATTTTTTATATATTTTTTACATATTTTTTATACATATGTTTGTTATATAATTATGTATATATGTTATATTTGAATTTTATGTGGATACTATTTTAAAGCTTGATCGAATACAGAAGGCAATGTCTTTGTATCTAATATGTCTTTGTATATGCCTGTTTTATCTGGCTTATGACTTTAAATTTTGTAGTGATGTTATTGAGATTAATAATTCAATTAATTGTTTTATATATAAGACAACTAATGGTTTTATTATTTGTTTGCTAATGGTTTGAGAAAGCCTTTTGGCGAAAGCGCTTACCTAACTTTTTATAATTACCTGTATTAAAGATATCCTGTTTTATCTGGAACAAGTCATTTTCATCACTGGAATGCTATTCAACTGATGCTGGAGATTTGATTTTATGGTGAAGATTTTACTTTGTGTTGGGTTGCTCCTAAGCATATTTACTTATCTATTTTACCCTTGTATCTTATTGTTGATGTTCATAAATAATTTCATTAGTCCTGTCTTTCTTAATATCTTTTGAGTAATTTCTTCCTATAGTTCTTTAGCTGCTTGCTCAACATTGTTTCATCTAAATTCTCAAGTATCTCATCTTGACTCCACAAAAAGAGGAAATTCTGCATGAAATCATGTATTAAGGTGTAATTAATTATTATACCCTTTGTTATTGCTTCATTTACTTTATATCCTGCTGTACTATTAAAATATTTCAGTTTATCAAATATAACTTTTACATCTTGTAATTAGTAGGTATTTATGTCATCCACTAAAAGGGCAGACACCTCTGCCTAGTTCCTGTTGTAAGACTAAATGCTCAAGAGAGCTCAGAAACATATTTCAACTTAGCTTTTAGCTCCTCTGTATTAACATTGTCCATGTTTGTGGAAACCGAAATCCCTCAAGGGATCTCTTTATAAATTCCCAGCTCACTCTGTCAGTATCTAAATCGATTAATATTAACATTATTGTCTAATGCATCGTTGTGAATCATAAGGGTTCTGTTAATATTGTTAATGGTTGCCACCTTTCATAAACTCACACAGATACAAGTCTGTTATTCTTGGCAAGGTTTTTGCCATTGTTTTTGATAAAATCCTCATAAACACTTTGTAATCATGATTCAGGCTCAAAATGGGTCTGTCTGACCCTGGCTAAAGAGGATCTTTCTCCTTTGTTGATATAACTACTGCTGCTGCTTCTTTCCAGCACAGGGGCACAACCCCGCCCAGAAATATACTGTTAAAAGGTATTGGCTAGGCTTTTATTATATCTTATTCCTTCATTTCTACACTTCTATTGGAATTCCATGACTTCCAGGAGTTTCCTGTATTCTTTTTTTATTCCTTCTTTAATTTCAGTGCTATTTATTTTTGATGTTAATCCCCATCTTTCTACTTCTGTTAACGAAGGAAGTTGTAACAATCTCAGATACATTTCCATTTCCTGTTTTACTCCCAACTTCTACTTTTGTTTGTATAATGTACTTTTATAGTTTCCATTAATTTATAATTTTCACAGGTTCCATTTCTACCCTACCATTCTCAAAATTTCTGATTTTAGTTATCATCCTTTCAACCTTTTATTGTCTCACATGTTGAGTCAATGACCTGGTTGCTTTAGTGCTACTCTCAAAAGAAAACGTTGTTTTAAAACTATTCACTTCATTAATATTTTCTAAATGCTGTTGCATAGACATTCTAGCTTCATTAAATTGCTCTTCAACTTATTGTGTTCCACCGGTTCTTTTTTTTTTTTTTGGCTTCTGTAAATCCCTTAATTTTTAATCCCTCTAAATACCTACTGTGAGTATCTTATTTGTTTTCATTGTAAACACTTTTATACTCTTCAGTTTAGAATTATCCTAATCATTTGCAAACTCTTTACTGCTTTAATTCAAATCTAATAATATTTCACTTAAAATATTATCAGCTCAACAAAGAAACAACTTCTTTTTTAAATGAAATGCTGGAAAATGCCATTGTTTGTCGCAAAAGACTTTTACTTGTTTACAAAACTTAAGGCATAAGTGCATAGTCTGTCACTGTCACTGGATGTGTTTTTGTGGTCCCCACTACACTGCAGTGTTCTTTCAAGAGGTAACATTTAACAAAAATATTACCCAAAAAGCAGATTTTACTGAAAAATGTGTATATTACATCTCATTATATTTTATTTTCGTATATCAGTGAGTCCAAATGCATGGCTATATTTCTCTAAATATCTGCCCTCATCCAGTATTTTATGACATATTGGCCTTCCAGAGACAATTCCTTACTTCTTGTAGTACTCAAGGCTTCAGCATGTACCATACATCCCAGATTAAAAGCGATAACCTAATGCATTTGATGAAATTTCTACTTTGTAATTCTGACAGCATGCCAAAAACCTCTCATCACTGTAAAAACTCCCTACCTATCCTACCACTCATAAATTAATTTTTATTCAGATACAGTTTTCACTGCCCTTCTATTACAGCAATGAAACTCTACTTTACAGTTGCATTTACAAAACACTAACGTTCTTTATGATTTAGATGCTTTTCTTGTAGCATTATTACTGTAAATATAGGTCAGTACCTTGTCCTCTTTTTTCATTGTCCACCAACCCATTAATGTTCCAGACTAGTAAGTCATACTGTAACATGATAAAGTGTATCTGTTAGTCTACTTAACATATTTTTGTGTCTTATTTGAAACTGTTCCCTCATAGTCTGTTTCTATCATTTTTCTATCACTTTCATGTTTTGTGTAATACTGTTTCGAATGAACCCAGTCTCTTATTTTCATCAAAACCCAAAATGCAATCTCTCCATATTCAAAAAATAAACAACATATTAACAACATATTAACTACATATTTATTTTTTCAAGGCACTAGAGCTCTGCCATACAGCAGTGTAAATTTATTCTAGTATTTTCTAATCAGATTCAAACCCAGGTTTACTGGTTTGGGCTGGAGAACACATTATAAATGACTATTTTTACTTTCTGTATCTAGAAAATTTTATTATTTGCAGGTATATCACTCTATCTCTATGCTACTAAATAGCCAAACATTACTACCTACATTATTTCATTTAGTAAATTTGTCACTTTAAATTTGTATTTTTTTTAATGTTGTTCATTCCTGAAAATACTGCATATTTTTAACATTTTTCCCCTTTAACCTCATTAGTAATTTCAAATGATATAGCTATTTTACAAATGTCAAACCTGATAATTATCCAAACAAAGAGGTTCTGTCTTCTAGTAACAAATTGTAGCTTGCCAAAGAATGCAGGCTGCATTTCAGATGCTTCTTGAACTAAATGTTGTAGCATATTCTTGCATCTATAAATATGTGTGTTAATTTCTTATGTGCCCCTGTTTATCCAGGCTTTGCCTGTGAATGGTACAATGAGATCACTGTTCTACCCCAGTAAACAAATATACATAAAATAATGAATCAGTAGCACTAGAAACAGAATTGGTCCACCTACAGACTGAAAATCCCCCATTCTGAAGACTGATAATGCTGTGACTAGCTAAACAGGATACTATATTAAATATTTTTTCACTGGTACTTAACTGATTTCAGTTGTTTTAAAATATCTTCCAGTGTGCATCTTACATTGTAGTTATACCAAACATCCTTGCTCATAGATATATTCCCCTGCATTTAGCCTGCTTTCTTCACTCAGCATTTGCAGTATATTGCTTTGTGAATCTTGCTATTTATGCTGCTTTCAGTCATACTTATTTCTTTAATATTGTGTTCTGTCCTAAACCTAGTGCAAGCTTGACCAGTGCTAACTTTATGTATTATTGTTTATTTGATTCTATCATATAATATATTAGTTTCCTTTTTCATTCATCATTCCTTTACACCCCCCTTCTTCCCCCACCATCATAGAACCTTTATTGAAAGCAACATAAAACAGTTTGCAGTTTGATAACAAATGGGTTTTCAACATATATTATATTGGTTTCTTTTTAATTCAGCATTCATTCATTCGTTTATTTCCCCCCTTATTTCCTACACTATCATAAGCACTTTATTGCTAGGAAAATAACACAGTTTGCAATCTGAAAAAAAAAACAAGGCTTTCACCAGACAACATGTAATTATGCCCCTGCTGTCTAGTTAATTCAAACTTTCATTTTTAACAAAAATTTTAAATATAATACTCATACTTTACATCCATATTAATCAAGTAGTTATTTTCTATCACCTGTTTACTGGATTCAATGGTTTTAAAGTATCATTCAGAATGTTAGTCACATTTTAGTTATATCAAACATCCATGGCCATATACATATATCACATTAAGTACTGAATTCACTCAATGTACCCAGTCTTTCACTTATTTGAAAATTATTTCATCTTCTTTGTTTTATCAATATTTTTACTTTGGAAAACAGAAACTGCTTCATAAGTCTCTCCTTTGAAGTGTACATAATTTGCATTTCTGCAATTATTTATTGATTACTTATCCCTTCTTCCCCTTTTTCCTCTTCCAGTTTTTCCTTTCTTTTTGTCAGCTCATCCTGTGCCTGCCAAGGGTTTATGTAGGCTTTTAGGTCAAGTGGAAGAAGTCTTGAAGTAATGCAGCAGACAGTTACTTGAAATGAAGTTTCATTTCTCAGCAGATCCTTATGGAAGAAAAAAGACATTGCTGTTCATGTTTGTAGTGAAAATCATTATCCATAACTCTTGTGTATCCTACATTTAAAATTGTTCCTTTCTTCCACAAAATCAAAAATATTTCATCTTTTAGCTTTTATATCTGAGGTTTAATCAATATAGGTCTCAGCTTCTTTCTCAGTCTTAAGTTAGAATAGTTACTGCATGTGCTCTTTCTATTTTAATATCTGAAACTGAAACTGTAGTCGATGTGTTCAAGCATTTTCTTATCAAGTCTTTCCTTTCAAGCTTGTTCTGGTACTGTGGTAAATCTCAAGTGGTCGTTCATGGCTTGTCCTTGAGTTCAGCCTGTTTCTTTGACATTTATTTACATTTTTGTTACTCTTTCCTTATTTTTTTTTCTTTTATCTGCTGTTCACTAGTTTGCCTAACAGTTATCTCCTCTGATTGTCTGATTAAAGCATCTTCTGTTTTTTTGTGTCTGTACATTCCAGCATGGAACAACCTATCCGGAAAATCTCAGAGGCACTTGGTCAGTCTTTCAACCTAGGCTATCTGAGGTTCTTTCTCCTTCAGATAACATTACCAATTGCTTTGTCAACTTCTGTTTCACACTACTTTCCATTGTCTTCTGAGATTTCGCAGTTCTCCCTTTTACTTCTGGATGTCGTACTACTTTAGCTGACAATTTCTGCTAAAAGGTGGCATTAATGTACAGGTGTTTTCTGCATTTAACTTTTCTTAGTTCAGAGCTCTATTTTTAGCTGTACATACTACTGCTGCTATCTTAGAATTCTGAAAATTAATGCTTTTCAATTGTGGTGTTGTTAGATAAAATTTTTCACAACTCTATGAACTACAGTACTTAAAGAAATAAATCCAGACTGTTCACTGAAGGGTGTGGTATTAAAAACAAATTTCAGATACTTGGACTATATAATGTGAAGACAGAATTCACTAGATATGAGTATCTACTAGAAGATTTAAGGAAAAAAGAAGAGTGTGTCCGAGACTGAAATGGATATGTGTCATTAGTGAAGTAAGGAAATGAATTTGGAAGAACTTAAAGAAATAGTTGTTGCCTGGCAGGTGAGGTGGTGTGCTCACGTCCTTGAGTTAAATTTGATTATTTAACTAAACAGCAGCAACATTACTGCCAAATTTTATTTCTATGGCACTTTAGGTTCTTGATGTCACTTATAGACCCCAGTGCCAGCCTTAGGTAATCTGGCACTCTAGGTGGAAAGGCTCCATGGCACAACTCCCCCTACCCAACCTATGCCATCAGGGCTACACACAATCCAGATTACTTTTTTCTCATCTGTTCTCAGTGTGTCTCACTCTTCAGTTTTTTTCCCTTCACTTATTCATTCATTCATTCATTCATTCATTCATTCATTCATTCATTCATCCAACATGTTCTATCCAAGCAAGACTGTACTCTGATAACCACAGAAGGCACAAATTCATTAAGCTTGGGGTCTGCAAGCTGTAAGGCCTCCAGAAGCCATAAGGGTTCTAGATACTATGAGATGCGTTTTAGAGTTTTTTAAACAACTTTTTGCATCCAGTGATTGCCTGACCAAAAACCATAATCAAAGAAAGATATTTACTCAGCCTTCAACTTTATTTTTTTCCTGCCGCTTTCGACATAGCTTAGCTGACAAAAACTACATTGTAAAAACTAAATTAAGCTGGAGTTCGGGGGTGCTAGGCAACCAGAATCCATGGAATTCTAGGGTTTTCTGAGGTGCATTTTAGAATTATTTTCTCAACTGGATGGATGGCCTGAACAGAAATCATGCTTGCAGTGAAGAAATTCAATCATATTTTCTATTTCAAGGAAGAAATAAGTTGTGTCCAACTTTTTATGCTCAGAACTAAAAAAACATCAGTTTACAATAAAGTAAGAAGAAAATGTTTGTGAGAATACATGCAACTTATATGAAAATAGTACTTGTACCCTAGTCTTCCACCTCAAAATAGGTAGTCACTTTGTGTATTCCCTACTGGTGTTAAATTGGGATTAAAATTAAGGCACAAATGTCCACTGTCATGTTTCAAGCTGCTACTGCTATAACATTTATATAAAGCATGCCTCGTCAGCATGCCTCTTCACCCTCTACCCCCAAAAGACAGCCACCCACTGTACACCCTTCTGCTGTCAAACATATATAAAACAAAATGCTTATTTACTTACCCCCAAAAGAAAGCCACTTGTATATGAATCACATGCTTGATTGTGAGAAAAATGGAGGAAAAATTTATTACAATAATGTTTCCAACTTGCTTCTAGAAATAATATGGTGTTGTTATACAAGTTATAGTGACTCTCTGTGCACCTCTCTGAAGTTTGTGATGAAAGTTAAAGAAATAATGACCACATTGTCCCTAGCCCAACACAAAATACCTCTGGGGTTTGGAAAGAATGTTAAAGATATAATGACATTGCACCCCCCCCCCCCACACACACACACACACAAACAAGTACAGCGACCTTCTGTGTACACCTATCAGCTAGGCTGGCTGATTTTATTTTAGGTGGGGTTCAGGGCAGAGGCAATTACTAAGCCCAAGTCAAAATCCACTTATACAGACCTGGTGTGGGGGGCTACCAGCCCCCAGAAGTTCTGAATGACTGGGTATTCCGTGATGCATTTATCACAGATGACTGTTAAATTGAGCAAATTACAACAGGGGCAGTTACTTTCATCTTGGCAACCCCTGCCAAACAGCTATAGCCACTATTATGTACAACTTGGACATCTATCTGCGATAAGAGAGGAGGACCGTGTAATGTATTTCACCTTTGTTCCAAACAAACAATGAACACACTTTATAATATTGCATATTACTTCAGATAATCGCACTAGTCCTACCAAGCCACAATAATAAGCAAGCAGCAGCAGACAGCTAGTCATGTCCCTCTGCAGAAGACAGCCACAGCAATTACACCTCCTCTGTCTGTACATTTCAGGTGTTCAGTTAAGTAGTCCATCTTATTTCTCACAAATGCACTCTAGTCCTGCAAAGCCAGATAGTGACTATTTAAAATAAGCAAATGAAAAGTGGGTCAGTTACTTTTACCCAGCCATCTCCACCCCAACCAAGCAGTTCCAGCCACAACATCTGCTGGCTGTATAATATTGTATTGCATGGAATACCATGATTATGCTACAAAGTCAGGAAAAAAATAAACCTGTTAGACGCTACACTAGCATGAGACCCAGTTGCAACAATGCTTTCAACACCCCCCAAGTGCTGTAACAGTCAGATATATAGGATGGAACATTCCTTCATTCTCTGAATATCTTTCCTACTATGTTCACAGACGTTTACAGACGTTAGACTGTAAGTAACTTATTCAAATTAAAGAAGTATTTAAGAAATGTTTCTCAGTTTTTCTGTACTTTGATAAAGATGGTAAAAGACATCACATTTTTTTTTCCTTTTCTACTGATAGTACATGGAGAGACCATGCAATACAAAGTGTTATGATTAGATGTCACCGATCATAACTCATTCATTATGTGTTCTTGACACAAATGCCAAGATTCACCTCTTGAGCTTCAAACATATAACAGCATGATTATGATTGCAGATCTGATCATAACCCTCTACATTTCACCTCCACAGCATACCTCTCAACCTACAGACATTGAAAATATGAACAAAGGCCCTTGGACTGTAGGTACATCTAGTTAAAAGTCTGGGCATCTAATTATCATTAAATTTGAATACCAGATAGCATGGAACTGTTCCTTCCAGTAGATTGGTGGGATACTGCTCTTAAAAACATTCAAAAAACAGTGACAAAAAATGATGGGAAAAGACAAGCACCTCATCAGCGAGTCAGTGTGAAATCTATAGACTTAAGTGAACAGTATTGTAAAATTCTTCCACACAAGATAATTTATTTTTGCTTCAGAAAAATGAGCTGCAAGATGTGTGCCCTCTTTCTTTATTGTTGTCACTAGTATTTTGGTCACATAGTCTAGCTTTAAAAATTGGACAACCTGTATAGGAGCAAATCAAGCCTAAAAGTAGGAACATTCTACTTTACACGTAACAATCACAAAGCCAGAGAAATATTGTCAAAAATACCTGGTCGATCACTTCTAATGATATTGTAAAAAACAGTAATACCATGCTCCATTGTCCACACAAACAACTTGCCACACAGGCGGAAGTATTCCAATTAAGTTGCTTCACATAGATCACAAACTCAGATAAATATTGCCAAAATACATCTGGTTAATTACTCCCAGCATAAAACAACACAGTAATAACACTTATCTTACGACTATTCACAAAGGCCAAAAAGATTGCCAAAAAGTATCTGGTTAATCACTGCCAGAGTTATCTCACAGAGCAGTAATAACACTCACCCTGACACTCCTGAGGTTCTACGCGTCCCCATTTGTGTCCCATTTTCTCATTTCAATATAAAATTAAAAAAAAAATGCAACTCCCTTCAAGCATCTTCATGACTAGATTTGAACATTGTGAGGTTGGTAGTCCCATGACCTTGCAATGTTAAACTTGATATGACGTGAACTTCAAGTTCACAGAACTAGAACACCCCCACCCCCCTGCAATGCTTGTTGTGCTATGGGCATATACATTTTAGTAGGGGCATTTTATTTATTTATTTATTTTTTAGAGGAAAGAAATATTGGCCTAAAAAATAAATAAATAACTAAATAAATAATGGGGGAAAAGTGCCCTTAGCACCTTAACTGACTTCAAGAGAAACATCCTTTCATATTACCAAGCATCCTTTAAGTATGTCTACCAAAACACCGTAGTGTTTATTGTTGATCTGGCTTCACTTGTATCAAACCTCATGAACACTGTTAACACTAGTTCAGTTATCATCACTTCCCTTAACAAGCGTATTTTAATTCTTAACACTAAGCCATCATACCTTCACTCCATAGTGTGAAAGTGCCATACATAATTTCTTTCTCTAGATGGTGTCTCTTTTGTAAGTCTTTTCAAACATGCTTCAGTTTACTAGGACAAATTACTTTCCAGTTGGTCAGTCCTTCCTGAGACAGTATCTTTTTCTATCTTTAGAAAATAAGCTTTTATAACTCCCCTTCTCGAGTAACCTCCTTTACATCTAGAAATGTTGGAAAATTACATCACCTTCACTAACCTTTCTTTTTGTGAGTAAAGTTATTGGGAAAATAGTACAAACTTTAATGTATTCCAGTTTGACATTTTGTGACCTCTCGATCCATGTTATTTTGGTTTTCAGTCTAAGGATATCATGGATAATAGGTGTTCTCCTGATGGTATAAGGTTTATCAAGGTTCCGCTTCATGTCCCAGTGGCTTTTAAACTGTGAACCATGACATTCTAATTCAGCACCTGATACTATGCCTCTGGTATGAATGCTGGATGTTTGTCTTTTACATTTAAAAAAAAACTTACAGTGGGTGGCCTTGGGGATGATGGCTAATTCCTCCAATAGTCATCCACTAGAATTCAGGGCTGCCACAGGCCATAGCATAGGTACTTTTGCTGTTCAGATGTATATGCTATTACCTATTTATGGAAGGTAGATGTATTCATCACCATCATCCTCATGATATTCAGCTTTACTTCTTCTTTATTCAGCAGTCTGTGCCATATTTTAATGGTCTCAGAGGATCTGGATTATATCCCTCATTGGATGACAGAAAGGGGTTTGAATAAACTAGAATTTATTTTGCACATTTAAGCTCTTAGTGTATCGTTTTATGATACAGTCATACTTAAAGATCAGGTATGAACTGCTACAAAGTTAGCTTATTCTAAGCTAAATAATATTGCTGGGATAAAACAAACAATTCCATTATCATACCACTCTTAAGCAACAAGCATCAACTGTGATCAGAATAGTCTAGATTTGCAGTCTTGGTCAATAATTCAATTTTATGATGGTTGTCAATGCACTCAAGTCATGTTGCTTAGACTACTTTTCTAAATCCAATCTGGGTTTCTGCTTTCATCTCTAATAATGTATAATAAGTGTATCTCTTATAATGAAACTATACTAATACTATATAATATATTATATAATATAATGTAATTTATACTATATAAGCTATATTTTTTAATTGTATGTCTAAACCACTATACTTATGTTAATATTTTATGCAATCATATGTTATTGTCTGCTATATTTTTTATAACTGAATGTGTAAATATCTTATGCATAGTATGTTAGCAATTGTTCTGGAGCTTTTCTCCCCGGTCCTCCACTGAAAACGGACAGCTCTGTCCAGTCGGACCTTCCTGGTAAACAAATGTAAAATAATAAATAATAATAAAATAATAATAATAAATATACTCCTAGGGGATGTAAACATAAACTGATCCTCTATTCAATCACCTACATCACCTCAGAATATAAACCTATAAAACTACACCCGAATAATTACCCCTCCAACCAGACAATAAAGACAACAACTCCATTAGTATTCTGGACCGGATATTAGTTTCTCACCCCAACTCCATTTCTGACAGCAGCACTCTAGCTGACTCCATCACTGATCATCTTCCTGCCTTTGCTCATCGCTCACCATCCTCCCACTACCCTAAAAAACTTCAATCCTCTAGCTTTCTCCAATTCTCTAAAACAGATGAAGTGAAACCCTGTAAAACCCTGCTTCTTGATGACACTGTTACTTAGTTCAGTAGTACATTCAATAACCTGTTAGATAGCTTCACTCCCCCTAGTACTAAAAGAATCAACACCAAACCCACCCCTTGGCTAACTAAAGCAACTATTACATTCATGCATCTCCGAGATAAATCTTGGAAGCTTTACCAAAAATCTAAAATACCTAACACCCTTACTGCATATAAGCAACTTCGTAGCAAAGTGAAAAAATTAAATGCTTCAGACCACAAGTCCTACTACTCCAAGTTTCAAAATAATAATAGATCCAACCCCAGAAAATTTTGGAACAGCATATCTGCTCTCCACTCTCCTGGCAAAAAAGACAATCCCTGCCCTGACCCTAACTCCTCAGATCACAACTTAGCTACCCAATTCAACTCCTTTTTTATTGATTCAATAGCCAAGCTCACCTCATCATTCTCCAGTAACACTTCTGCTTCATCCACAACCCACACCCTCAACTCTAGTCCCACTGACTTCAACTCTACTCACCCCCCCGCTTTACCATACAACCCATCTCTCTACACACCATAAAAAAACTTGTACTAAAGCTAAAAGCATGCTGTCATGCCCCAGATAATCTTCCATCTAACTTTCTTAAGCTAGTTGCCGATGGCATAGCTCTTTCCATCACCATATCCAAGAATTCTATGTACCCCTCCCTTGGACGAAAGCATTCCTCATCCCCCTCCACAAAGGAGGCAACAATACCAAAATCTCCAACTTCAGCCCTATAGCCATCCTGTCCTCTATCTTAAAAGTCCTTGAAAAATGCATACACTTGAAACTCCTTCCTTGCCTCCTAGACAATCAACTTCTCTCCCCTACTCAACATGGATTTAGACCTGGACATAGTGCTACCACTGCCCTTCTATCCTTCCTTGACATCATCAACCATGTCCGTGACTCTGGCAACATTGTATCCACCCTTCTGTTAGACCTATCAAAGGCCTTTGATACCGTTTCCGATAACCTTCTCTTGACCAACCTCTCTCAATAGGCATCCCACAAGGCTCAATATTAGGTCCCTTACTTTTTAACATTTTCATTAATAATTTTCATCAATGCATCCCTAATACCAAACTTGTCCAATACGCAGACGATTCCACCATAATTTGCTATGCTCAATCTCTTCCCAAACTCATGCAACCAACACAAGATGCCTTCTCTTGCACTGAGTCTTGGATGATGAATAATCACCTTGCCCTCAATGCATCCAAAACCAAAATCATGATCTTTACACCATCTAAAAATATCTCTGTCAACAAAAATTCCTTCTCCATAGTCAGTCAGAGTAAGATTCCCATTGAAATCATCTCCAGTACAAAACTACTAGGTGTTATCATAGACGAACATTTAAAGTTTGACATTCATATACAAATCAAGAAAACACAGTAAAAGCTTAGAATGCTGTATTGATACAGCCATTATCTCTTATATGGAGCCCCTGTCCTCACCAATCTTCAATCCTCCCTAAAGACAAAACTGTCCTCCTGCTACAATAAATTTTATTTTTATTTATTATTTTACATTTGTTGATCGGGATAGTCCAACTGAATATAAGTATTTTACACAGCACTGACTTCAGCGTTGTGCTCAATGAGACAGCACTGGTTGCTACTATATTACTATATTACTATAGCACTATTTTACGCATTTGTGTTACATAGGTAAAAGCCTTAAGGCATGTTATGCCTTTAATTTTTTGAATTTATTTAATTGATTACATCACTGACTTAACTTATTTAAACTACAGGAAGTGATGCAGAACTGTTTTTGAAAAAGTTTGGCATGAGCCAAACGAAAGCGCTTACTTTAACTGTTTTTATGCATTGTGGCTTTTCTTATTTTTAACTGTGTTTATACATCGTGGATTTTCATAATAAACCTTGCTGAGTTCAGTTTGGACACTCGTTTTTGGTGGATTGTGCCAACATACTTTCGTCAAGCAAGTCCGTTTTCTTTGGTACCAACTGGATATATGTCCATTTTCAGCAGAGGTCCAGGGAGAAAAGCTCCAAGATAATAATACACATTGAACATTTAGTAAATGCTAGTTTCAAGCAGATTACAGTCATAAGCAATACCAGCATTTAGCACATATAGTACTAACTTATTATAAAACACTTTACAAAACATAACATTATTTTCAAAGTTATATATACATAACATTACATTCAGGTTTACGACACATTGAGCAGCAGTTGTACAACTGACCCTTCCTGAAATGGTGTGGTAGAAAAAAGTTAGAAGTAGTTGAAGGTAAGGCACCTAAGATAAAATCTCTAAGTTTGCTACCGGGACCAAATCCTCCTCCCACCACTATGATGCACTCCACTCCTTGAACTGGCTGGAACTACCCCACTATCTCTCTTACATTCAACTGTTAACTACTCACAAACTCATCTTTAAACCCTCTAACTGTCCTTCCCTCTCATCCATATTCACCTTGCATCATCCTGACAGATTACTCAGGTCCAGTAACCAGAACCTCCTTGAACTGTACAGACCCTTACTCGCACCTGGGCAACTTCTGCTGTCTTTCTCCCTCACCCGTCTATGGAATTCACTTCCCCCACATTCGAATCACTCAAAACCACTCCGCCTTCAAGACCATGCTCCATTCCCATCTCTCTTCTCACTGGGAATGTTCATGCTCTCACCTTACCTGACTCCCTCTAATTCATTTCTGCTCCCCATACTTTTCTTTTTTCCTTTCTCAAAACTAAACTTACTGACTCCCTTCATTTCTTGCCCACCCCCTCTCCGTTTTCTTTTTCCTCTCTCATAACTCACCCTATTTCACCTCTCACTGTTCTACTCTCCTCCTCTAATTCTTCCTACCTCTTGCCGCATGAAGCTGTGAGTGCATATATGCCTGCAGACCAAACTATACTTATGTACTCCCAAACACCTATGTTTTCATTTCTTTCAGTGCTTGCTGCATTACCTGCTCAAAGGTTAGTATTCTGTCTTCTGTATACTGCTGTGTTTAATAGTTTTGAAAATCATGTTGTACTTGTACTTACATTACCTTGCTCAAAGGTTTTTATTCTGTCTTCCATATTACTGTGTTTTGTAGTTTTATAAATTATATTGTACATGTTAACTTTGTTGACTTAGCTTTGTAATAACTGTATGTGGAGCTTTTCTCACAAGGCCTCCATTGAAAACGAGCTCACTTTTGGCCCAATGGACTTTCCCAGTTAACAAACTACAAATAAATAAATAAATAAATAAATAAATAAATAAATAAATAACTAAATAAATAAATTTACTTAATGTATTAAATCTTTTACCTTGTTTATTCTTTAGAGATGCCATTTAACCTTTCTCTTGTTTTGCTTTTAATTTATAAAATGTTTACACTTAAACATTTAACTAGCTAATACAAACAGATGAGATATCCTAGAGGCACTTGTCTGGCTGCAGTATTTCATCTGGGAGCGGCAGTGCTCATGTTTGCCACTGTAAATGTAATATCTTGGCAGAAATGTGTATTAGAATTGTCCCAGGTACACAATGACGATGTTGTCTTTTTCAGAGCATGTGGTTTCGTTGTGACCTTCACTGTACTGTAGTGGAGATATGTGCACGTCTGTGATACAGATGCAAAGAGTTTAGGTGTGGGGTGAGGTGCAGGTAGGGACAGCACAGGATTTATGCTTTCTGTGATGGTTAAAGTGTTCACACTACCCTGTCTTCCTCTCTGAAGGAAGAATCCAGTCTAAACAATTCTTGTCACTAGAGGGGATAATATTGTACAAGCAAAAGAATGCAATCTATATTTTCTGGTGTTGAGACACACATTCTGCGAAGCACCAGACATATCACTGTCCTGGCAAAGGCCTATTCAAGGGGTGTATTAATGTAATTAAGTTATCATTGTTCAGTCTCAAATAATAAAACTTTTTTAACTATTCACATACTTTGTTTCTGTTAGCTTATAAATAGCAGTGAAATCTCTTGTGCAATGGCCAGTGACTGTTGATCAAATGGCGAACCACCAAATATGACATTATTTGAACAAACTGATTGAATCAACTGTTTATCAAAGTAGGGACTACTATAGTCCTATGAAATATTTTTGAAGGGAATGGTGGTTTTGTAGTTACCAGTGAAACTCTGTTGCAATGAAAAGTATGGTTTGCCCTATTACAGATATGTAAACTTTATTTAGTTTTATTTTTTGTTTATAAATGGTATTTCTTGAATAGCAAACCTAACATAATTGCACAGAAATTAAAAAAATGACATTTCATTAACTGAAAAGAAGTAATAAAACTCAAATCTCAATGTAAGGTGAGACTCTTTAGACTGCTTCTGCATTAAGGATGAGCTCATGTGTTTTGCACACACACCTCCTGAAATAAAATATTTTATCTAATTAAAAACTGCATATCACATACATTTAAATACACTCAGTTTGCACAATTTTCAAAAAAAAAATGTAATAATATGTATCTCAGCCACTAGCACTCTACCATATCAGGCATAAATCTTCACATTTACAATTAGGAACCTGATAATCATGGCCTAACAATCATGGTCTAACTGTGTACTATTATCTACCTGAAACAGTAGTCCGTGTCCAAAGCCCGTTTCTTTCTCTGTGTAAATCGATGACTATCCAAGCGGTGTGGGGGAAGCATCATTAAGATCAGGTGTGGATTTAAGGACTCTTTCTGTTTCTTTGGATGACCATGTCCCAGAATGTCTTCATCATGTAAATCGATACCTTTAGGGATAAGTTGTGGCACATAGTCACACATCAAATAAACTCTGTCTTAACTCAATAAAGTCATCTGTACATACTCTAGTTCTTGTTTCACAAGGTTGCTACAAGTTCACATACCAAATAAACTAATGTTTAACTCAATAAAGTCATCTGTACATGCTGTAGTGCCTGTTTCACAAGGTTGCTACAAGTTCACATACCAAATAAACTAATGTTTAACTCAATAAAGTCATCTGTACATGCTGTAGTGCCTGTTTCACAAGGTTGCTACAAGTTCACATACCAAATAAACTAATGTTTAACTCAATAAAGTCATCTGTACATGCTGTAGTGCCTGTTTCACAAGGTTGCTACAAGTTCACATACCAAATAAACTAATGTTTAACTCAATAAAGTCATCTGTACATGCTGTAGTGCCTGTTTCACAAGGTTGCTACAAGTTCACATACCAAATAAACTAATGTTTAACTCAATAAAGTCATCTGTACATGCTGTAGTGCCTGTTTCACAAGGTTGCTACAAGTTCACATACCAAATAAACTAATGTTTAACTCAATAAAGTCATCTGTACATGCTGTAGTGCCTGTTTCACAAGGTTGCTACAAGTTCACATACCAAATAAACTAATGTTTAACTCAATAAAGTCATCTGTACATGCTGTAGTGCCTGTTTCACAAGGTTGCTAATTCTTTTCCTTATAAACAGATAACTACCATATGTGTCAGACTTTCTTTTACCTATTATCTACCAAGTATATTTTGCTGTCAGGAAGGAGTGCTTGTCTAGCAGTGATATTGGGAACAGTAGCTGATTATTACTGTTTCCTTGCCAAATGACTTGCACATACTTGTCAGATAACAGTCATAAAAACAGAAGCTTCTTCCTTCATTTCTGAAGAAGCATGAAAGTAATATAGGAGAGCAAATTTATGGAGCAAACATGCTATCAGAAGGGGTTATGTGCAGTGTGCTAAGGGTATCAACAAGGGTATGAGAAATGGGAAAGAGACAAAAACAGGAAAAGGGGTGAATATGGCTACACAAGAATGCAAGACTAACAATTACTGTAGAATTTAGGGATTACATTAGGTAAAAAGAAGAGGGTGGAGAAAGTGAAGATGCCACTTTTACAATGAGGCTAGCAAAAGCTAAAGATGAAAGGGTGTTAACATAAGGGATCAAGAAAGGAACCAAGGTACATAGGGAGAGAACTGGCAAGGTTAATTAATAATCAGAATGCTGGGAAAACAAAGGTACTAAAATATATTGTTTCACTCTTTCTAAAGGAAAGCAAGAGAAAGCAGCAGGCTGGGAAAGGCATAGAGCATTATGGGAAATAGCAGACAGACACCTGGATAGGAAAAGAGAAGGTTCAGATGGAGCTGGCTTATCTTAGGGAGAATGAAACACAAAGTCCTGAATGAATAACTTCCAGATTCCTCAGAAAGCTGGCCAATGTGTTGGCAAACAGACCCCAACAAATCACTGCTAGACTAAAAGTGCCTGATGACTAAATAAAAAAATAATTATGGAACCCATGTACAAGGAGCAGAAAAAATTTGGGAGCTATAGGACTGTTTGTTTAGTAACAATGGCAGGAAAAGTCTTGGAGAGAATCCTGAGAGAAAGGGCAGTAGCATCTCTAAAGGACAGAACCTCCAGGACAGCAGCCAAGAGGGGCTCATAGCCAAAGAATCTGGTAGTGAAACCTAATACAAAGCTGATCCATTTTTCTTCGTGAGTTACAGGTAAACTTAACTCAGTGCCACACAGGAGACTGATAGTAAAAGTGGAGGAGTTGGAAATGGACCAAAAGTGAAGAACTGGATAGCTGCATGATTAAATTGATGGAATGAAAGGATTGCAGTAACAGGAAAAATATCAGAAAATGGGGAAGTGGAGTACCAACCGCTGGGGTCCCTCCTGGTGTTATTTATTTTCAGGGAAGAGGGAATAGAGAAAAGGATAAACCTCTTTACTGAGGAGAGAGTCTAGCAAAGTATCTAGAAAAGATAAATACATGGGTAGCAAGATGTCAGTTGATGGTTAGTTTAGCAAACACAAAGTCCTGCACTTAATCCACAACAACTCTGGTGTAAAATGTCAGATGGGAGGAATGAAGCTGATAGCAACATAAAAGGAAAAGGAAATGACGGTGCTGATTACACCTGGAATGGACCACCGGGAGAAAAATGAGAGTAGAGTGGAAACAACAAGTACAATGTTTGGGTGTATCCTCCACTGGATAAATTCCAGAAGCAAAGATAGGATGCTTTAACGTTGATTAGACCACACTTTAAGCACTGCATACATTTCTGCAGGCCATGTAAGAAAAAGGACATCTGGTAACTGGAAAGAATACAGAGAAAAGCTACCAGAAAGATCCATGGAATTGAAGTGAAGTAATATGACTAGAGGCTAGAGGAGTTAGAGGTCTTCTCACTTGAAAGTGAGAGAGAGAAGGGGGGGACATGATATTTGTGTCAAGATCATGCTACTGTGATTGAAGAGGTCATGCTGAATAGGAGGAATAGAGGGGGAAGGAGTGAGCAGAAGAAGCACATTGTAAGGTATAACTACTCCTTGGATCTCTAAAAATATGTTTTATACAGGGGGCTGATGATCCACAAAATGGGTTACCAGAATGGGAATCCATAGATGTATTCAAGGGGGCACATGTGAGGCAGAAAAAGGGGAAGAAGGAAAGTAGAGATGGAATGTAGGTAAAATGTTACTTTGGGAGATTAAAGTATTGTATTTCTTATTTAGATTCTACTTCCAGCATGCTTATTTTGTTTTTATTAATGTAGGTAAAATGTTACAGCACTTAAAAGCTCGGAGTAGAAAACCATATTGTCTCCTTCTGCCATCAAACAGATGTAACTCAAGTAAGAGGCTTTCAATGAAAACAGCAGACAGATCCCAATAACAGACCTATTTATTGTTTACTTGTCTGCTGATGAGTTGGCCATACTAATCCACATAGATTTTGTAAGCTAAAGCCATGGTTAACATAAAATGTGTTAATACATTATATGGTATCTGCTTTACATTTGTTAGTTTAAAAACATATTATAAACCCAGTGTGGGCTCTTTTATTTTACATTAATCACCAGTTAGCTGGCATGTTGGCTTTTGAATCCAAACAATTGTATCTGATTTCATTAATTTATTTTGAATAAATTATGTACAATTCACTATGCAGGTTACTTACAGAACAATGCTATATATATATATATATATATATATATATATATATATATATATATATATATATATATATATATATATATGTTCTGGGTTGAGTTAGTACGGCATAGTGATGGATGTGAACTCTGTTCCTTTAAGACCAAGACAAACAGGAAGGGAAAGGCTCTAAGCAAACCAGGTAAAACCACCTGCAGTCCATGTATATAAAGCTAATATAAGTGGCAGATTCCTGAAGCAGCAGGTTAAAAGGTGTCTTCAGGGACTGCAAATGAATATTTTACTGCAAACTATACAAGAAGAATTGTTAGAAATTGTTATTCTTTGTGCAGAGAGTGAATGGCCTGTTTGAAAATTTCTACTGAAAGCTGGAGAGATTTGAGTGGTGTGTTTTCTGCCTGTAATTACTGAACTATTTGGAAAACAGTACAAAAGTGTTTCAGAAAGCAGTAACCTGAACTTTAAAACCATTTGCACTCAACACCTAGGCAGTTTACTTCCCGCAAGAAATGTTTATAAGAAATGTATACTCTGATTTATGTTATCCCCCAAGGTGAAAAAAAACATATTTCTGTTTTTTTCTTTTCTGTAAAGATACCCAAGTCTTGAAATCTATAGAACTAGCCTTTGGAGTGATTTATACGGCATGCTGAATAAAGATACTACATTGGTGGTTTTCAGTGGGCAACAAACTACATTTTTCTGTAAAACTGTGGACTAAGATTCTATGCTACCCACACTCAATGTAAACAATTTCCACACAGTAGTTCCTGCCTAAGAGGGGGATGCACTACTACTGCTACAGCTTGATGAGACTGTTACTAATTAGAACATGATGCCTTCTTTGGTCAGTTTTTTTCTGTCTAAATGCTTGACTCCTCTAATCCTGAGCAAGAAAATAATAATTCATTTTTTTGTGTTCTACCTTGGTGCACATATGGCAATCCATGAAGGGAAGAGGACAAAGAAAAAGGTTCTACTAAAGATCAGTATCTACCATTGAGTGTACTGCAGCTACCTTTGCTGGTGTCAAGATAGAGCAATGGACCTCCAAATTAAGAGGAAACCAGTGGAACGGGAAGCAATCGGTCAGGCGTCACATAAAGATATTTTGGAGCCTTCCACAGGAAACCAGTATAAATGTTCACTTGACGCTGTGGACAGCAAGGGAAGGAACAGGAAACTGTGGAATCTCTTGATGCAGTTAATGTTGTGGAGAGATAGGCCAGTGAGAATATGACAGAGCAACGGATGGGACAGGATGAAACTGAAGAGAATGTGCCACAGGAAGATGCAATAGAACATTCTGTAGAATGCCCACAGGAAATGGAAAGCAAAAAGAAAATGAGCTAAGAGAGGAGTTGCTTGACTTATTAGAGATAGATAGACATATTAAGATCAATGAAAGAAATAGACTACAGAAGGTCAATAAAACCCAGAAAGTCAACAGTTTGATAAAATAAATGAACACATTAAATAGGACTGTCCATAGAGATCCATGCGATATAACAGAAGTAAACAGGATATATTACTGTGCAGCTAAATTAATAACATAAAGTTCTACCACAAGAACACAGGGTAGTGAAGGAGAGGAAGGGGAGAAATCGAATACCATCATGGAAGTATCGAATAGAGCAGGCATGGGCAAACTACGGCCCGGGGGCCACATGCGGCCCGTTAAACGTTTTGATTCGGCCCGCCAAACTTGAAAAAATTTAATAAATTTTAATAATTTTTTTAAAATTTTCACGCTGTCGGGGCTGACGTCATCACGTGCGCAATGACGTCAGCACTGTCAGGCTACCAGCCAGTCGGAATTGAGCTCAAGGAGCTCGCATCATCATTTCCGGCTGGCTGGCAGTTAAGTTAACAGTCAGCGGGAATGCAACATGTGGAACAGAAGAGGCTGACTCAGTGAGCCCTGAAACGGATTCATGGCAGCAGCAAAGGGGCCAGGGATATAGCGAGCTCACAGAGCTGGGATTAATGGTGTTAGCAGGCTGGGGGATACAGCGAGCCCTGAAACGGAGCTGGGCCCAGGATTAATGGCAGCAGCAACAACATGAGGATGGATTGAACAGAAGACGCCGAGCACTACTCAGGGTAAGAGAGAGAGAGTGTGTGTGTGTGTGTGTGTGTGTGTGTGTGTGTGTGTGTGTGTGTGTGTGTGTGTGTGTGTGTGTGTGTGTATGCGATAGGAAAGAGAAAGTGAGTGAATCACTGAATGCAGGTTTGAAAGGTGAAGTGTGTGTGTGTGTGTGTGTGTGTGTGTGTGTGTGTGAATGATCGGAGAGAGAAAGTGAGTGAATGCAGGTTTGAAAGGTGAAGTGTGTGTGTGTGTGTGTGTGTGTGTGTGAGCGATCGGAGAGAGAAAGTGAGTGAATGCAGGTTTGAATTGTGAAGAGTGTGTGTGTGTGTGTGTGTGTGTGAACGATTGGAGAGAGAAAGTGAGTGAATGCAGGTTTGAAAGGTGAAGTGTGTGTGTGTGTGTGTGTGTGTGTGTGTGTGTGTGTGTGTGTGTGTGTGTGTGTGAGCGATCGGAGAGAGAAAGTGAATGAATGCAGGTTTGAAAGGTGAAGTGTGTGTGTGTGTGTGAGCGATCGGACAGAGAAAGTGAGTGAATGCAGGTTTGAATTGTGAAGAGTGTGTGTGTGTGAGCGATTGGAGAGAGAAAGTGAGTGAATGCAGGTTTGAAAGGTGAAGTGTGTGTGCGTGTGTGTGTGTGAGCGATCAGAGAGAGAAAGTGATTGAATGCAGGTTTGAAAGGTGAAGAGTGTATGTGTGTGTGAGCGATTGGAGAGAGAAAGTGAATTATGAAAGTTGACAAGATTCTGTGTATGTGTGTGTGTGTGTGTGTGTGTGTGTGTGTGTGTGTGTGTGTGTGTGTGTGTGTGTGTATAGATTGCAGCATCACTGTTCAAAACCTGCTGAAGTTGAATAGATGTCCAGTTTCACTGACAGAAAATGTATCTGTGTGTCTGGAGTGCACCTCAGAAGCCATTGTTAAAATTCCTATACTGTATTCATATAAAAATAGAATGAAAACATTTTTTTAGGGAGCCATTGTGTATGCTCATGCAATGTTACCTGAGGTAAAACGGTCTTGGAATCCTTCTCTTCCAGATAAATCTTCTCACAATATTTACTAGGTAACTGGTGTTAATGTTTTTGTTTTACAGAGGTATTAAGCTATTTTTATATGCTGTACCTAATACAGTTTTGTGCATTTATGTCTGATTTGTATTTTTATGCTATTAATTATTTTTGATATGTTTTATTCACTGGGTTTCAGTAGTTGTATTGCAATTAAGGCTTGATCGAAAGTGAGTCCTAGTGGTCCAGCTCACCTGCCTGAAAGTTAAATCTGTTAAATGGTTTCATGGTCATTGGGAGTCCAGTTTTGTTCATTGGGAATTCATTGTAGTGATTTGTTGTATTGATTTGTCAGTGATGTAAAATGACTGTGCAATATTTAGTCCCACATAGTCTCAACATCATCCCATTATGTCTTGCTATAAATTAAAGCAATCTGTAAGTGTTACTATGGGTGTGCCATTTTTTTTCTTTCTTTCTTATTTACAGTCATTAAGGCCAGAGTGCAACATGCATACATTATTCTTTGGCCAGAAGAAATGGATGAGACAAAGGTGGCAACCATGTTAATAATTAAGTAGACTTTTATGATGGAAATGTTCTGAATTGGGCAGTTTTGTCATTGCTGATTCATGCATTTTGTTTTATTGCCTACTGAAAAAAATGTTCAAACAATAAATTTAAAATGTGCTCTCTCTGTATAACTGTATTTTTCCCCCAATGAGGTGATGTTTTCAAAGCATGCCATCTATCTGCTCCTGTTCCGGCCCCTTTGTCAAATGTTAGAACTCAATGTGGCCCACGAATCAAAAAGTTTGCCCACCCCTGGAATAGAGAAAACTATAAAGCAATTAAGACAAGTGTCACTGTTAGAAAAATATAGAAGAGGGAACGGAGTAACAAAAATACTTAGATGTGATAAAAGCAATGCACAGCATTAGGATCAGGATCTATCATGCACTACCACAAATAACAAACTAAAAATCTCAGCACAGGTGGAAAAACTTAATAGATACGGAGATAGATATAAAGGAAAAGTACAAAATAAGCAATTTATTGATGACCAAAAAAAGTTTTATAGAGAATTAGGAAACAAGGTAAAAGGAATTGAAAGACCGCCAAAAAAACAAGAAATAGATACAATTTGAAGTATCTATGAAGATCTTGTGGAACATAACAAAGATGCTAAATGGATAGAAGAAGTGAAAGAAAGAATAAGAAGCTTAAAGGTACGGGATAAGAAACTGGATGAAGTAACAGCCAGGGAGATTGAAACAAAGTTAAGAAAAGCCTTTAATTGGAAAACCCCAGGCACAGATGCAGTACCTAACTTCTGGTTAAAAGTATTAACATTTTTGAACAAAGATTTAGCAATGAGTAAGAACCCCAGACAGACACCAGCCTGGTTAACAACAGGAAAAACAATACTCCTGTTTAAGAATGAACCTGAAAGCCACCCGAAAAATTATAGACCAATAACTTGCCTTTCGATGACTTATAAACTATACACTTACACTGGAAGTGATGCAGACTGAGTGTATAGTTATTTAGAAGAAAACTCAATTTTGGCAATAGAACAAAAGGACAATAAAAGAAAGTCATGTGGAACAAAGGATAATTTGTTATTAAATAAAGTCATAGTGGAGAACTGTAAAAACGGGAAGAATCTAAGTAGGCATGCACTGACTACAAAAAGCATTTGATAGTATCCCACGTTCATGGATAAAAGAGTGCTTAAAAATGTATAAAATACACCCTACACTGATCGACTACATTAACTGTGACCATGAAACAGTGGCAGACCACTATGCAATTAAGCCATTATAAAGGACACATTATTATTTCAGGGATAAAAATTTAAAGGGGGATATTCCAGGGTGACTCTCTGTCACCATTGCTGTTCTGCCTTGCCCTTAACCCATTAAGCTGTTTACTTAACAGCTTACTTAGGTCATGGCTATAATTTGACTGCTAGAAAACAACAAAGTGTAAAGACTTCTCATCTTCTCTTTGTCGATGTTTTAAAACTGTATAGCTCATCAGATGAGGAACTGAAAGCACAACTGCAAGTTTTCAAAACTTTTTCAGATGATATAAGAATGTAATTTGGTCTTGATAAATGTGTAAAAGCAACCTTTAAAGCAGGAAAATTGCAGCACCAAGCAAACATTAATTTTGGACAAGAATGTGATGTAAAAGAACTTGAGCAACAGAGAGTGTATAAATATTTGGGAATTGATGAAGGATCAGCAACAAAACATGAACAAATGCAAATAAACCTTAGTAAGGAAAACTTTATAAGACTTAAATTAATCCTGAAAACAGCTTTGATATCTAGGAACAAAATCCAAGCTATAAACCAATTTGCTCTTCCTGTCCTAAATTACAGTTTTGGAGTGATTGACTGGCCCCAAAACATGCTGGATAGTTTAGATAGGAAAACAAGAAGGATGCTTCATGGTCACCAAATAATTTATAAAAATTAGTGCATACCAAGATTATATATTCCCCATTCTGAAGGAGGGATGGGCCTCCTTGAAACTGATTATATGCATAGAGCTGCAATCGTAGGACTCCACGCATATCTGCTGACTTCATAACACCCAAATGTAGTGAAAGTTTTGAAACATGAGGAGAATAAATCTAACATGACTTCCCTGCTTTGGGTAGCAGAAGCATATCGGTGTCAAGCAGGAATGGAAATCAAACCACAAGTAGATAAAAATCAGGCAGCAACTGAATGTGCCAAAAAACAAAAGAAAGAATATAAGGTGAAGGATCAGATGAGAAGGCAAGAAAGGTGGAAAATGCATAAATATAATTGCAAGTATAGATAACTTCTGGAAGAACCTTGTGTTTATCAGGAATGAAGGCAGAAATGGTTAAGGAGAGGCAAATTCAAACCAAGAGATAAAAGGTTAATATTGACAGCCCAAAATAGTGGGCTACCTACACGTTGGTTTACATAGTCCATTGAACATGTGGGGAAACAGACAAATGTAGGTTTTGTAAAACAGAATTAGAAACAGTTGCACACCTCGTTGCTGACTGTGACATACTAATGGCAGAAGGACTGTATACTGAAAGGCATAATAATGTGGCAAGACTGTTGCTCTGGGGATTGTGCAAACATTATGGTATTCAAATGGCAGAAAAACACTGGAAACATGAGCCACAAAGCATCATAGAAAATGATGAAGTCTGGATCCCATGGAATTATTCCATTACCAACAGTTCAAAAGACAGATGCTAGAAAACCAGATACAGTGGTTCATGAAAAGAAGACAAAAGTAGCACTCATCATTGAAATCGCCACAGCCAGTGACTACAGTGTGAGAGACACAAAGTCATAAAATATTAGGATTTGCAGGTAGAAAAGAGACCAGTGTCAAAGAAAGATACCCAGACAATTCTAATAGTAGTATGAGCAATGGGTGTTATAAATAAAAAAGAATCTACAAGCATATTTATATATGTCACCAATACATGTAACCCCATATACCTGTGGAAGCATGGAGGTGTTTAGGTGAAATGGCAGTGGAGTTTTTAACCAGATTGTTTAATGAAATCTTAGAAAGTGAGAGGATGCCTGAGGAATGGAGAAAAAGTGTTTTGGTACCGATTTTTAAGAATAAGGGTGATGTGCGGAGCTGTAGTAACTACAGAGGGATTAAATTGATCAGTCACATTATGACGTTATGGGAAAGAGTAGTGGCAGCTAGGTTAAGAAAGGACATAATGATTAGTGATCAGCAGTATGGTTTCATGCCAGGAAAGAGCACTACAGATGTGATGTTTGCTCTGAGAGTGTTGATGGAGAAGTACAGATAATGTCAGGAGGAGTTGCATTGTGTCTTTGTAGACTTAGAGAAAGCATATGACAGGGTGCCTAGTGTAGAGAGGAGTTGTGGTATTGTATGAGGAAGTCAGGAGTGTCAGAGAAGTATGTAAGAGTGGTACAGGATATGTACGAGGGTAGTGTGACAGCGGTGAGGTTTGCAGTGGGAGTGATGGATGCGTTTAAGGTGGAGGTGGGGTTACATCAAGGATCAGCTCTGAGCCCTTTCTTATTTGCAATGGTGATGGACAGGTTGACAGACGAGATCAGACAGGAGCCCCCGTGGACTATGATGTTTGCAGATGACATTGTGATCTGTAGTGAGAGTAGGGAACAGGTGGAGGAGACCCTGGAGAGATGGAGATATGCTCTAGAGAGAAGAGGAATGAAGGTTAGCAGGACTAAGACAGAATATATGTGTGGGATTGAGAGGGAGGATAGAGGAATGGTGAGGATGCAAGGAGTAGAGATGGCGAAGGTGGGTGACTTTAAATACTTGGGGTCAATAGTTCAGAGTAACGGTGAGTGAGGAAGAGGTGAAGAAGAGAGTACAGGCAGGATGGAGTGGGTGGAGAAGAGTGTCAGGAGTGATTTGTGACAGACGAGTACCTGTAAGAGTGAAAGGGAATGTCTACAAGAGGATAGTGAGACCAGCTATGTTATATGGGTTGGAGACAGTGGCATTGACAAAAAGGCAGGAGTTTGAGCTGGATGTGGCAGAGTTAAAGATGTTAACATTTGCACTGGGTGTGACAAGGATTAGGAATAAGTATATTAGAGGGTCAGCCCAGGTTGGAAGGTTTGGAGACAAAGCCAGAGAGGCAAGATTATGTTGGTTTGCACATGTGCTAATGAGGGATGCTGAGTATATTGGGAAAAAGATGCTAAGGATGAAGCTACCAGGTAATAGGAAAAGTGGAAGGCCTAAGATAAGGTTTATGGATGTGGTGAGAGAGGACATGCAGGTGGTTGGTGTGACAGAGCAGGATGCAGAGGACAGGAAGAAATGGAAACAGATGATCCGCTGTGGTGACCCCTAACGGGAACAGCCGAAAGATGATGATGATGATGATGACATATAACGCCATATGAATTGCAGAAGGAGTCATTACTGGGCACATTGTGAGTGCTGCGAAGAGCACTTCTGGATAACATCAAAGATTGAAACAATACTAATTTCATGAACTTTAATCTTACTTTGACTTAGGAATGGGGACCATTCCCATCATGGTATTAGAAACCCCAAAAGATTTGGAAAAATTAAAAAAAGAAAAGGGTTTCTATTAGAGGTAAGTATCTAACATTGAATGCACTGCAGCTGCCTCTGCTGGTGTCCAAAATAGAAAACTTGCTTGAGACCTTGATGAAGACTACCACAGCTCTCTGGGAGTGATGTGCAGACAGGCCAATACCTACTGAACCTGCAACAACAATTCAACAGCCTGTGAAGTCAACAGGCAATCTCAGTGGGAGTTTAGAAAGTTGGAACTCCACTAAATAAGCTTCTGTCAGAGGATGACAATTGGCTAGAGGTGGCGTTTCACTGGAGGCACAAACTTTCATGTTCCCTTGCTGGACATTTATTACAGACAAATTGCTAATATCACGAATGGCTGATTTAATACATATTTTGAAGTCATGTTTAGAACCTGATTTAATCGATCCAAGACAAAATACAAACACTGAGTTCTGATAAATTTAAAAGGCTATTCCCTAGTAACTTAAGCAAGTAGTTGTCTCAGAGTGACCCTAAATCTTCTAAAGTGTTACTGATTTTACTAGAACACTTTTTTACTAACAGAAGTAGTAAACTCTCTGCACTAGTTGTTTTAAATGTTTTATGCCAGGACCCATAACAAGGCAGTGCAGAAATAATGGCATCAGCTTTGCACCTGGAAAAACTAGCCATGCTTGGTCTTGGCTGGTAGATAATAAAAAGTCTTTTGGCTTTTCCCAGTTAGGGGTTGCCACAGCGGAACTCTGGTCCACTAATGATTGGCAGCTGATTTTTACGGTGCCAAGTTGCCAGCCCGATGCCCAACCTTCAAAGAAGGCACACCTCTTCACGCACGCACCTACCTGCATGTCTTTAAACATCACTGGACCATGGGGAGGACATGCAGACTTCACACAGAAGGCACTGCAGCCAAGAATCAAACTGGGGAACCTCTTGCTGTGAGGCGACAATGCTAACCGCTGCACCACCGCGGCCCCTTGGCTGGTAGACAGTCTGTATCTGAAAGTGTGCTTACAGAATATGACAGGTTTGAATTTTTACTTGTTACAAGCTGCTAAGAATTATGTCAGCTACTGTTTTATGGTCCACTTTTCTACACTTCACATGAGGATCCTCAAGTGGACTCTCAGTGTTTGGTATGCTCAGTATTCTCATCCAAGATATCATGTAGGTTACAGGCAACACCTCACAGGGTGGCCTAATTATTCCAAAATGGCTCTGGGTTGCCCCTTCTCCCCTTCCCCCACTTATGACAGTCACCACAGATGAGTCTGCCATTGGGTAGGGGAGCATTCTTTCAGGCAGACAGTCCCAATGAATTAGATCACAGATAGAAAACAATTTACTCTTAAACATTGTAGTAACTAAGAGAATTCCAGGAAACTCTCCTTCAAGGTGTTATAGCTATCTGCTCTGCCAATATGGCTGCAATTTTCTATATCGACAAGCAGAGTGGTACTGACCCCTGACCCATTATCTGGGAGGCCATGAGACTTTTTGAATGGGTTATTTCCCCACATTCCTTTCTAATAGCTATCCAAATTCATGATCAAGCTGATTTCTTAACAGACAGCCTTGGTCATTGTTTTCTGATGCCCCATTAGTGGTAATGAAATCTGTCAGTGGTGAGAGCTTTGTCTAACCATTGGAGCAAGCTGTTTGCCTCCCCACCATTGTCAGATGCGGCACCCTTTTCTCCCAAATCCCTCCACAGATGCCCATGGTTGCTCTAGTCTAGGAACAAATATCAGGACTAACCTTTTTCTGCATTATTCTTTCTTCTGAAAGTCCTCAAGGATGTCAAATGCAGTAAAGCCAAAACCATTCTGATAATTCAGATTTCACCATCAAGTTTGATTTCCCTTTCTTTGGCCTCAGCTTGTGGTGTAATCTCTCCATCTAAAACTGTTTAGGGCCCTTCTCACTCACCCACCCAGAAGGTGTTACCTGGACTTCCTATCCCTGCTTCTGAATGCTTGGTTGCTTCAGTTCCATTAATGGCAAGAAACCCCGCTTACCTGCCTAGAGTAGTTCAAATCCTGACTTCTGCCCAGAGATCTTCCACTCGCTTGAGTATAGCAACAGATGGACTAGGTTGTCTTTGTAGACTACCTTAAGAGAATTGACTCCCTTTATGGCTCCATTTCCTACAGTTTTAGATCACGTTTGAAAAATCTTTGATCGTAGACTGAGCTCCTACTTTTTGAAAGTAAATTTAGCAGTTCCACCAAGGTCTAAACAAGTCTTCCACCAGCTTCTCTTAAGGTATGCAATTTTTTCTTAAAGGTTCGTTTTTGATCAGACTCTCTGTATAAAAAGTAGTACCTCTGGGGGATTTAAATGTTTTGCTAGAGAAATTAATCTTACTTTCCTTTGAAATGACCTTTAAGATAGAGTTGAGGATTTTAACATGGAAAAAGAATAGTTGTGTAAAGTCTTAGCATAACCATAGATATCCTTCTCTTCTATGTTGTAGTTTTCTTTACATATGGGTTGTATTTGGCCAGTCAACCTGACATCCAGCCTGTATACTAAAGCTTGAAGCCACTGCCTGTACATGTCACACAAAGACAGAGATAACATCAGCCATAAAAGGAATGTTTGCACATACAATCTTCAGACTATGTAAGCCCCATTAGGAAAGGAAATCCAAAGGGACCCTAAAAGAAAGTCATCCTAGGAAAAAACAAGTTGTAGGGGGAAGGAGGGTGGGATAGAATACTACAACATAGAAGAGAAGGACATCTATGGTTATGGCAAGACTTTGCACAATATTCCATGTCCTTCTATTCAATTTTCCAGTATTCTTTACATATGGGACAGTACAAAAGCTCAAAGGGAACTCATTGGGTAGATGGAATGGAGACGACTAAGAAGAAGCATTTTCCACAAATTTATGCAAAATTGCCCTGGCAAATCCTGCCCTGGATATGGAGATAGTGTACAACTTGTAATGCTTTGTAAATGTATGAACAGATGACCAGGTGAGAGCTTCCAAAATGGAGTGAGCATCTACGCCTTTGAAGAAAGCCCATGAGGAGGCAACTGATCTTGTGGAATGGGCCTTAACTGAAGATGATAAGGATTTCCCATGAAAATCATAACAACAGACAATAGCCTTAGAGATCCATGAAATGATAGTTTGTTTGGAAACAGAAAAAGAATACTGCAACATTGAATATGAAGACATCTGTTCCTAGTAGCCATTACCTCAGCCAGAAGGGTTTCAAAGAGCCAAGTCTTAAATTCCAAGGTACCCTAGCTAACCTTTTAGAAAGGCAAAGTGTCTTGAAGATGTCTTCTTTTATAATGAAGGCAGCCATGGAAACAAATCTTAACCAATCTGCAAACTTGCCAGCCTATTTTACTGCAGTAGACAAACAGAGAATATAATCTGTGCTAATTCATAGGCAGTTGTGATTTTACATGGACAGAGATAAAGCATTCAGAAAACATGACTAATTAATTTTCATTTCTTATATGATTAGTAGATAGGGAGAAAATGTTTTGAAAGCCACATGCTCTAGACAGCTGTCAAACTGCATTATATTTTTTCTACCATAAAAGCAGCAAAGAGTTGCATATTTGACCTGACATCCGACATTCTTCAAAAATTATTCACTAGTTAGTATTTGTACTGCTGTGAAATGGGCTTCTCTGCATAGTTGCATCCTGTCCTGAGTTCATCCTTGAGATAGAGCTTTGGACTGTTGCATATGGATTGTAGCTGATGGACTGGATCATGTAAGATACACATGTTGTACACTTTCCATAATGGTACATTTTCTTTATACATGTCCATTTACCTCAACAATCCTACCCTCCTTTCCCCATCCCTCATTTGTGAGGCCTGGAGGGATTATTAGCAATAGCTGTTTTTACTAGTTGCATAAATATATGAGTGTATGTGTGTGTGTGTGTGTGTGTGTGTGTGTGTGTGTGTGTGTGTGTGTGTGTGTGTGTGTGTGTGTATGTGTGTGTGCGTCTCTATGTGCATATGTGAGTATGTGCACATTTCTTAGGTGCTCACAGTTTTGGAGCACTGTAGACATAAGGAGAAAGTAGGAGGTGTGGAACAGTGGAACATTATGGGAGAAGGGGAGGACTTACAGCTTCTTACAGGTTTATTGTGCCAGAACTGACTAATGCATATAGCAACTAGACTTATAGGTTTAAGTGGATGGACACGGATCATGAAATTCTGCCTTTATGATCAAATATTATGGTAGGCACATAACTTTTGCTTTTAGTGTTTTGTGACATTAATATGGGTCACAAATGGCACATTATGTGCATTTGTATTTGTCATTAGGTAGGGTCACTGATATCACTTCATATGTATGTGTTAGGCAGCAATCCCATTTATATAGGCTGTTTTAATCAAATGTAATTGAGTCATGCATCATATCACTACCTCTGTAATGATAAAACAAAAAGGAAAATTTGGCTACTTACACTAGTGATGCATTACTAGCTGGAAGAAGAGTTCACATGGTTCTGCTAACTGCAGATGTCATCTAGTATCTTAGTTTTAAGCAAAATGGTTACTAAAGTGCAGCAGATATTTAATAGAATTAAGGATGGCAAGCAAGTGAAGGCATATTTGACACACATCCTGATGGTATTCCAGAAAACTGGAATTCTATAAGAGTTGCTGTTCATTGTAAGGACTGTAGTTGCAGGACTTTGTAATATTATGAATGAGTATTAGTGGTTTGAACATCTCACTCCATCAGTCCGATCCTTTTCAGCATTCAGTGACCCATGGGGAAAGATGGTAGCAGACCTGCTCCATGGTCAATAGAGGGAGCCCAGCTGTAAAACAAAAGTACAATTGTGTACACTTACCATAACTATAGTGTTCGAGTGTATTCACTGTTGCAGTCATTACATTTGGGTTATCTGCTTGCAGTAGCCCTCAGTCAGCCTGATTATCAAAGTCTTGGGTCCTGCATCAGTTGCTGTCTCATCTTCCATGACGTCAGGTAGTTAGGGGTATAAAGCATGCAGCCAACACCATTACATCAGTTTTTCTTGCCCCAGATGTCAGGTGTCCCCCTAATGGGAAACAATTAAATATATATATATATATATATATATATATATATATATATATATATATATATATAAAAAAGGTTATGCCTCCAACAAAAAAGCAAATACACCAGAAAGCTTTTAAGCATAGTAAAGGAGCGTAGAAGTATAGCCAAAAGAAGTTAGTGGGCTGGAGGGAGGGTAACCAGGACTGCAACAGTGAATACACTTGAACATCTACATTTATGGCAAGTGTACACAACTGTACTATGTTCTTCATGTTTCACTGTTGCAGTCATTACATTTGGGTAGATTCCCAAAGCTAAGGATGGGAGGAGGGATTTAGATAGCATTAGGACCAGCTATAAGGCCCTGCAAGACTGCAGTGGCAAAGCCAGCTCTGGATTTAGAAAAATTGGCAAATGGTAATACTTGATGAAGGTATGTACAGAACTCCAGGCAGCAGCTGCTAGGATGTCTCTGGTAGGGACACCCCTGAGAAAGGCTGTAGAGGTAGATGTAGACCTGGTAGAATGGGGTCTAATCCCCTGTGGGATAGGTTTTCCATGGTGCTTATAGCAGAAATGAATGCAATGGCCTATCCATTTAGAAATGGTTTGCTTTGAAATAGCCTTCCCCTCTGTCCCTGCAGCAAATGCCACCAGCAGTTGTTCAGATTTCCTTTGAGGTTTAGTCCTGTCCAAGTAAAATCTAAGTTGTCTGTGCACATCCAAGGAGTGCAGTATCCGTTCCCGTTTGTTCTGTGGATTAGAAAAGAAGGTTGGCAAATGAATGGATTGATTAAGAGCCACACTGGATACCACCTTGGGCATGAAGGAGGGATTGGTCCTGAGGGACACCCTGTCTGCATGAAAGTTGATGAAAGGCTCCACTGCCATAAGGGCCTGTAATTCAGATACCCTTCTTGCTGAAGTGATTGCTAAAAGGAAAGCTGTTTTCCAGGAAAGGAATTTTAACTCTGCACTTGCAGCTGACTCAAAAGGAGACAGAGTGAGTTTTTCCAGTACAAAGTTAAGGTCCCAGGCTGGAGTTGGGGCTCTTCTGGGTGGTCTTAAATTTTTGGCCCCTCTGAGAAACTGCTTGAGCAGTAGGTGAGAAAAGAGGGGTGGGTTCGGTGTTGTAATGAGCTGAAATGGCTGAGGCATGAATTTTGATGGATGAAAAGGAAAGGCCCTTCTGAAGCATCTCAGTTAAGTATTGAAGAATCTGATGTAAATTGGGTGCTGCTGTTGCCATCCCTTGAGTTTGGTTCCAGGCAAATAATCTTTTCCATTTGTTAGCATAAGATTTTTTAGTAATAGGCCTCCTTGCCTCCAAAATGACATCCAACACTTGTTTACTGAGGGATGGTAATGGAGACATTAGGTAATTAGCCAGGCTGCCAGGCTCAGATTTGAAGCTGGGGGTGCAGAATCTGGCTCTCCTGCTGTGACAGCAGGGTAGGGGTCTGAGGCACGTGCCATGGGGCTAGCTGTGACACACTGTACAAGAGGGGGTACTATTGTTGGCATGGCCAGTCTGGTGCAATCAGTATCATCCTTGGTTTGTCCTGTTTGATCTTTAGAAGTACTTTGGAGAGGAGAGGCAGAGGAGGAAAGGCATAAACTGATAGATTTTTCCAGCTGAAGGACAGAGCATCCACTTTCCAAGCTTGTTTGTGGGGAGTCCTTGTGCAGAATTTGTCCAATTGGTAGTTCTGGGGGGAGGCAAACAGGTCTATATCTGGGCTCCCCCATTTGTTTATCAACATGTTGAAAGTCTTTGGTTTCAGTTTCCAATCATGTGGGTCCATGAGATTTCTGCTTAGTTCGTCTGCCAGTGTATTTAGTTTTCCTGGCAGGAATTGAGCCTGTAGATGCACTTGGTAGCTCAAGGCTGTTCCACAGAGCCATGGCTAGTCTGCAGAGGGGGTAGGAATGGGTACCCCCTGCTTGTTTATGTACCACATAACAGTGGTGTTGTCCATCTTTACCATTAATTGTCCTGGAAGAATGTGGTCCTTTAAGGCTGTCAGAGCATTCTGTACAGCTAATATTTCTTTTTGATTGATATGCAGGTGCATTTGACTTGGGTTCCATTTGCCCTGAATGCACTTCCCTGCCAGGTGAGCCCCCATGCATAGTCTGATGCGTCTGTTGTTAGGGTTTGGGTAGCAGGGGGTAGAGTGAATGGTAGTCCCTTGTTCTGGTGGCAGGCCTCTGCCCACCAAAGGAATTCTAACCTTAGGCAAGGTATGATAGGAATCATTGCTTCTAGATCCTGAGAATGTTGACACCATAGGCTTTGTAGATACCATTGTAATTTCCTCATAGACAGTCTTGCATATGGAATTAGTAGAATGCACGAGGCCATGAACCCCAAAGCTTGCAGTATTTGTCTTGCAGATAGCAGGGTTTTTGTGGCCACTAGTTTGAAGTAAGTTGTCAAATGAATTTGTTTCTCTGGCATGAAAGCCATCTTGGAAGTTGTGTTCAAGCTTGCTCCCAAGAATATAATTTGTTGACAGGGTACTAGCTGTGATTTCTTTTCGTTTATGGTGTACCCCAGACAAGTAAGAACCCTTTGTACAAATGACAGATGATTCAAAAGTATGTCCTGGCTTTCTGCCTGAATTAGACAATCGTCCAGGTATGGGTATTTTTGAATATTTCTTTGCCTGTAAAATGCAATGACTGGAGCTATGCACTTTGTGAATACCCTGGGCACAGTAGATAAGCCAAAGGTCAGTGCAGAGAACTGTTAGTGCATGCAGCCTGCTTTGAAGTGTAGGTATCTTCTGCAAGATTCCCTGATTGGGATATGCAGGTAGGCTTCCTCTAGATCCAGTGTTGCCAACCAGGCATCTTTGCCTATCATGGGAAGCAACTGGTGAAGAGTTAGCATCTTGAATTTTGGAATCACCAAAAAGGTGTTTAGGATAGAAAGGTCCAGGATAGGACACCATGAGTTGTCTTTTTTGGGTACCAGGAAAAGTCTTGAGTAGAAACCTTGTCCCTTTTCCTCTTCTGGTACAGTCTGAATAGCCTTTAATCTTAAGAGAGAGAGTACTTGCTTTTGAGCCTCTGCCCACTGATTTGGGGGTAGATCTGGCCAACCGTTTGGGGCTGGTAACATGTGGAAGTGAAATCTGTATCCTTGGGAAACTATGTTTAAAACCCATTTGTCCTGGGTAATGAGTTCCCAGTTTTTTGCTTGTAGAGCGAGCTTTCCCCCTAAAGGAGCATTCAGTTGAGAAGTGCTTGGAAGTTTTAAAGTTAAGTCATTGAGACAGCTTACCATAGGGGGGTGTCTTACTACTCCCTGATTTGGAAGTGGGAGCCCCCCACTGCTTAGTCCTGTGCATACCCTGGGACTGAAGCCTGGTTGTTCTGCTGGTTCTGGGTTTGAACTGAGCCGGCCTGGAAGAGGCAGGAAAGGACCAATTTTTTGAGGGCCAATGCCTACTAAATCTTGGAGGCTGCACTTGTAAGAAATTTTTTAACAGTTTGCATAGATTTAGCTTTTTCCTCCATCTTTTTAAGAACTTCTTCTGCTTTGTTGCTAAACAGGTGATCCTGATTTAAGGGAGCATCCAGCAACTTAGTTTTAACATGATATAGCAAAGATTGCTCCTTAAGCCAAGCACGCCTTTTAAGTACAGACCCGGTGACAGCAGCCCTGCAAGATGCCTCTAGTGAATCAAAACCACATTTCAAAGTATGTTTTCCAACCTGTTCCGCGGAATGCATTAAATCCTGTAAATCCTTATTTTCAGTACAATCAACATCATTTTCTGTTTAAGCAATCCAATAATATGCTGCTGATACTTTAACATATGAAACTGGCAATTTACGGCCCTGATGGCCAAGGTTGAAGAGGTGTATACCTTCTTACCCCATCTATCCAGGGCCCTGGAATCTCTTTCAGAGGGGATAGGATTTTTGGCAGTAGTAGCCTTAATGCCCTTCGGTCCCTGTGAAATGGTCTCAGGGTCCGCAGTAGGATTTTTAAAAACAAACTTGTGAGAATCAGGAACCCTGTAATATCTATCAGATTTTCTGGGAGCATGAGGTAAAGAGTCAGGGGCCAAGCTAGATTCTGAAAAGGCATCGTCAACAATGTCCAGCACAGGAGGGATAGCTAAATGCCTGTGTTGGAGCAGGAGTAAGAAATCTCTAAGCCTATTTTAAGAATCAGAGTAATCCTGGCTTTCCCAGTGAAAATGCTCCCTAAGAGTATGCAAGGTTTCACCAAAAGAAAAATCCTCTGGGGGAGAAGCAGAGGGAATAGAATCCTCTGCACCAGAATCCTCATAGGTGGATAAGGGTAAGTCCTGGTCATCAGAGGAGACAGAAATTTCAGAATCCTGGTCAGAAGTATCCTAAGCAAATTCAGTCCTAGGTCTCTTAGAGGGGGAAGATTGGCTTCCCCTGATTAAAGTAATAAGGTCTTCAGCCATTCTTATCATTTGTTTTTTTAGGCATAGAGGCCTGACCATGCAGTCTGGGCATCGGTTTCCTAGGCATGGTTCAAGTTTTAGGCCTTGAAGAAGAAGATGGCATCGGTTTAATATGCAAGTCAGTAGGCCTGAATACAACCTCAGAAGCCGGTGCCTGCACAGCGGCTCCGGACCCATCCAAGGTAGAGACTTCCACAGGTTCCACAGTTGAAGCATCTCGTGGCATACCAGACTCTGAATGGGTCTCAGTAGAGGCCTGCGAATCTGAAGTAGCAGGTATCAGGGGCTGCGAAAGCACCTCACTGAGTACTGGTGAACTGGCGACTAGCTTAGGAGAAGCATCGGCGGCAGCTTTGGACCTAGGCGGCCTGTCTCTGTCTTTTTCTTTGCATTTTTTCGGAATGACAGTAGTCGGGTGGCTTACTGAAGACATATCTGGATAATTGAACCGAATACCAAAATATTTAGAAGCGAAAATATACCGACGATGAATAGTTTGTGGTTTAAATAAGGCACAAAACCGACAGCGAGGTACATCTGGTCAGGGCCTAGGCAAGGAATACAGTATGAATTAAAATCTTTATGAGGTATTTGCTTTTCACAAGAAATACAGTTATTGACTTTTACTGACATCAGTTGGTTGGGTGCCAGGCTGGCAACTCCACACCGTAAAACTCCACTGCCAATCATGAGCAGACAGGTGATCTGCTGTGGTGACCCCCTAACTGGATAAAGCCAAAAGAAGAAGAAGACTGACCGGTTTAGAGCAAGAAAATGTTTCCCCAATGGGGTACTTAGCTTTAGTTGAAGACTTTGGTTCTGAAATTCGAAAATGAAAATTTCAGGAGTTAGCCGACTGGCACTTGAGAACTGCTTCTGCTTTGGGCACTGCACGGAAAGAAAGACTGTTGTAATGGCATCGGCTGCATGCTTTATACCCCTGACTACCTGACGTCATGGAAGATGAGACAGCAACTGACACAGGACCCAAGACTTTGATAATCAGGCTGACTGAGGGCTACTGCAAGCAGATAACCCAAATGTAATGACTGCAATAGTGAAACACGAAGAACATCTGCAAAGTGCATATGCATATGGCTTAGTTTTGCTGTGGCGCCTGAATTCAATTATCAGTTTACACTGATTCATTAGACTAGCAGATGCTCCAAATTCTTGATTTTGGCACTGGTAATTATGATGCTTCCTTTCGCAATAATTTATATAATTTTGGGCATTTACTACTAACATCTAAACAGAAAATCACAAACATCATAAACAGGCCTTCTAACCATTATATTTTTCCAACAGACTTTCATCTAATACCTTATTTCAGGAGAGAGAGTTGCAAGACTAGTAACTACAAATGTGACAAATTCAACGGTAAAACATTAGGCAACAGATCTAAGAATTTACACCATTTTAGAGTATGAGAAATTAATTGTTTTAACACCTGTTTCTTCTCTTACACGACCTTTCTATATAAATAACCGATCCAATTACAAGTTCAAACAGTTAGAAAAAGAAGAAAATCTCCAAAAGATAAGAAGAAACAGTCTTCTCTAAAAGTAAGTAAACAGTTTTTGAGCAAATATCAGGAAAGACACAAAGGTAGAAAATGCTGCTTAGAAGTACAAGTTTGTTGCATTAAACAAGACTGATATTTCTGCAGTTACAAGTGATATCATTCATTTACCTACTTCACATATTTTTGAGAGCAGAGTATGCTCTCAGAACAGAACAGAGAGCATGTACCCTGAGCATGCAGTCCCACACCTTCCTGCCCCTACTTTAAGAAGTCATGGCAGTCTTGTGGCTCCTTTCCTGCTCCATGGCAGTTCCAGAAGGTACTTGTGCCACTAACGGAACTCGGGCCACCAGGATAATATTCAGGGCTTTAGCTGCCTGCCCCATAGGAGATGGTATTTTCACACAGTCTGCCTTCCCTCATCCTGAGCATATCAGTACTTCATTAACCATAGCACATAAAATTATTTGCAATCCATCAGACTGCCCAGCCCTATCACTAATCCTAACTCACTATTACCCAAATAGATCACTCAGATCTGAAAACCAATTCTCCTGCAAATTGACAGACCAAAACTCCCTCTCCTGCTCTACTCCTCCTCCATTACCAAACTATGGAATGTACTACCATTAGCTATTAGGACTACCAGTAACATTTCCTCCTTCAAAACAGCTCTGAAGCAGCATCTCTCCACCCTCTGGCACTGTAGATGCTCTAACTTCCATCAATCATCCTAAGACTCGACTTCTCTTCCCTATATCATATATCACCTTTTTTCTCTACTTCCTCCCTCCAAAACTTGACTCCTATTTCTTCTTCACACTCATCACTCCTAGTCTAATCTGTCCCTACTTCTAATACATATACCTTTACATAGTTATTCTATTTCTACCTATATTAATCACTTCCACACTCATAATACAATCTACTCTAGAGTGTACTAGAATATGTTCCTTGTGTTTACTTCAATGCCTTGTGTTTTTGCATTATTTCTCTGTACCACCTACATTTTCATAATGTACTTTATTGTATATATAATGCCTGTTATGACTATGCTTCTTGTTAATACAGACTGTTTCAGTATTATGTAATTTTTATACTAACTGTCTTTGTGGAGCTTTTCTCCCTGGGCCTCCACTGAAAATGTTTTTTTCTTGGCCCAGTGGACTTTCTCAGTACAAATGCCAATAAATAAATAAACAATGTTGATTTATAAATATCCTCATTTATAAATTCCAGGATTATATGTTCTATTGTTTTACAAATGATGCTTGTAAGGCTAATTGCTTTGTTTTTCCCAGAGTCAATGTTAGGGCCACCATTGTGGAGGGGAAATATAGCAGCAATACACCAATGACTCTAGAACACGTCATGGACAGGCTAAAATTCAAATAGGTTTATGTGTGTGGGGATAGGTGATGCAGTATTTCATACTAACAAGAAAAAATGAATATTTATCCAGACTGATAGAACTTGTTTTGTTATATGTCCTTCCAGATCACTGTTGCAGTATTCTTTACAATAGGGATTCCCTGCCAAGGGTAACCTAACATCCAGCCAGTATACCAAAGCCTTAGGTTGTGATAGAGGTCCCCTTCGGTAGATCGAACTTTTACAAGTTCGAACCTCATATGGCTGAGACCATATGTTTGAACTTGTAAAAGTTCGATCGGACTGAATGGAGATCTCCATACAGTGCGAAACTGGAAGATTTCCTTTTTTCACAATGTAGGGCGATCTCGGAGTAGGTATATTTATTTTTGTTTTTTTGTTGTTTTTTTTTACTTTTATCTTCAGTGTTTGAACTTTTACAAGTTAAAACATATGGTCTTGGCCATATGTGGTTTGAATCTGTAAAATTTCGATCTACTGAAGTAGATCCTGTGATAGGGACATTGTATGTCACTCATATGATCCCATGCTTGGCATAGGGAAAAAAGATGACATACGACTGTAACATCCTCAGAACTTCTTTGCTCCCAGTTCAAACACCATCTTCATCTTTCGGTCTGCATGTTTGTTCATCTGTTGGTTGTCAAGCCATTTTTCAGATAAGTGTCCCATTGGGGTTTTTCTTCTTATCTTCTTTTACTTGTGGTTGTTGGTTTCATGTCATCCAGAAAGGGGGAAATGTCAATGTTGGGGACAGATTCCCCATTAGGACTGTCATGAGCAGTGTTTGCTTTGCTTAGGTGCTTCTCACAACCATACATCTTGTCCCACTTGTCAGGTGTTTGTTCCAAAGACTTTGTGTAGTCATCTCATCTTTAGCAATTTACCTTGAAAACCAACATCTTAAATTACTAGCTCGGGGTACTATGGTGGAATCATCCTGGCATGAAGGCATACCTCCCAACCATACCGATTTACACTGTTTTTACTGAGTTTTGGGGTCCAAATGAAGGGATGCCACGATTCCCGAGTGGCACCCCTTCATTTCCGATTTTTTTTGCTTTTTTTTTTTTATGTTTTGAATTTTCCACGCTGTCAGAGCTGACATCATCACGTGCGTGATGATGTCAGCTCTGTCAATGCTACCAGCCAGTCAGAATTGAGCTCAAGGAGCTCACGTCATCATTTCCGACTGGCTGGCTGTGAGTGGGAATTACAGGCTGGCTTTAGTAAACTGCTTTACTTGCGCTGAGAACAGAAGAACTAAACTGCTTTGCTTGCTGCCGAGAACGGAAAGCTTTGCCGATAAGAACAGGTTAGTTTTGGACGTTTTCACTTTGCTTACTGCCGATAATGGAAGAACTAAACAGCTTTGCTGCTACCGCCGTAAACAGACTTTACTTTGCTGCTGGGCTGGTTTTGGATGGACTTTAGGTAAGGAAACAACAAAGGGGGTGTGTGTGTGCTAGGGATAATAAAGGCAAGGTATTCCATACAATGAGAACAGATTATATACGTCTGTGAATAGAAATGTGCAGTTCAAAGTATAGTTCATGTGCTTTTTCCAAATCTATGTACATTTGTAAATAACTTTTTGGGATTACAGAAAAAAGAAAGCTTACTTCCACATGTCACCTTGTACCCCTCTGTAACTTACATGCATTTCATAAATGAAACATTTCACTTCCACAGTGTATGCCATTTAGTTCTGCACATATAGCAGCAGATTTCACCATTACTAAAAGCATTAATAATGTCATGTCAAAATGATATAGTTACTGAAATGAACAAATTATGCCTTTTCCCTCTCTTTCTTTCTAATCTTACTTGTTTTCATGTTCATCCATTTATGCTTTACTATAGCATAGGTAATGGAATAATGTCATGTGACTTGATTCCTTCTATAAAATAAGGTTTGATTCCCACATCTTGCTGCTGTATACTTATAGAGATCACACAGTTTCTGTAATTAATGTCATTAACTATCTTCTCTCATTCAGTTCTGACAGAAAAAAAATATTTTTGTTTATGAATGGGGTCAAATCATTGTAAATGCATAGTGATTGTCCATCTGAAAATAAAACTCCCTCAGTTTAGTTTATAAACAGAAAGGAAAAGAGACAAAGGACAGGAAGAAATTACTGCAGGCACATATCTGTGCAGTATGTGTGTGAGAAAATGCCCCACACCTGGTGGCTAGAGTTATTTAGTCTCAAACCCTGTACCTTTGCTACAGAGTACAAAGAGCCTAAAGTCCCTAGCCACCCCCATTTCTGATCTTTGCCTACCATTTTTTTGTACTAAGAGTTGAGAGCTATGGTGAGAAGTGACAACATAATTTGTATTCCCCCATTACTGGCTTTGTTGTTTGTCCATTTTTTTGTGCTAACAGTTCACAGCTATGGTTGGTGAGTGAGAAGTGAGTTGTATTCCCCCATTATTGGCTTTGTTGTTTGTCCAGGTTTTTTGTGCTAACAGGTTGAGAGCTATGGTGAGAAGTGAGAACTGAATTCATTAAATGATAGCCATTAAGTTTCAGTCTTCCTATTTTTTTAAACTGCTGATTTAGCATAGTGGTATGTTGCACTGACTGTTGTGTATAGTGTTCTGAGTTCAAGACATGCCAGTAACATCCATGGTGGTAACTCAACATTTTATTCTAGCAACTTTCCAAAATTATACAAGCAATGTTTAAAATGTGTCCCTGGTTTTTGACCTTTTGCCCCCCCCAAAAAAAAACTGAAATTGAAAATAAGTGTGAGAAGCTGTGCAAGATGCCTATGGCTTACACTACTGTCATTCTGTTTATAGTTTGGGTGTGGAAGTAGACTTTTATGATAGAAATGTTCTGAATTGGGCAGTTTTGTAATTATTGGTTCATGCATTTTCTTTCATTGCCTACAGTACAGCCTACTGGAAAAATGTTAATTCAAACAATGAACTTAAAATGTGCTCTGTCTAACAAGTGTGCTGTATTATACAAGGAATATAAATTAATAAAGTCAGGAAGGTATCAAAGAAAAGAACACATATATGTTTTTTGTTTTGTGTGCAAGTGGCCAGTGATTTGAAAACAGCCCAAAGGTAATCTTTATCCACCACTGATCAGATGCATTTTCTTTGGATGTGGTGTGGGTTTTAATGCTGTTTCAATGAATGTGAGTTTTAAGGGCAGAGAAGTTTTAATGCCAAGTCTATTTTCATTGTGAGACAATATTGCTTTATCAGATGTCTGTTAGTGTTTGTGCATTGATGTGCTGCAAAATGTAAAAATAAAATCTAAATAATCATTGTAAAAGTAAAGCAGTATGTACACATTAGTGTTTATGGTAAATGGGGCGAAATAGCCAGGTAATGGGACATTGGAATGGATATTAGAATGGCTGCAGGGGGACTCTGGTGCCATATTTTGGTTGTCTGTACTTCAGTTTGTGTTCGAAAGTTGGTATCCCACAGTTCCATTGGAGTGGGTGGGGTTACAAAATTATGTATGCAAATTAGATGTTAATCAGCGTACAGATTTGTACCTATTTTTCATGGGCCTTGTCCAGATTTTTGATGTTTCCAGGTTGAGAGGTATGCTTGAAGGCCAGCCATTCACAAAGAAGAAGACCAGGAAAACTGGGTCAAATTCTTTGGCTGTACTATCTCCACCAGATATCTCTCTCAAAGCTGGTAAAAGCCTGGAAGATTGCCCAGTTTTTCCATCAGATTCCTCTGCCATGACCATTTTGGAGGCCAGCATGGATCCAGCTTCTCGCACATCTCCGCATCCTTGCAGATGACCGTTTTTGATGTTCAGGAGGAACAATGACTCATTATTTCTGAAGGGCCTAGGGGTGTTCCACAAATCTTTGTTAGGGAGGAGATTCCTACTATGCTTATTGACTGTAGGCAGGAGTTCAAGCCTTTCAAGTCCCCTTGAAAAAGAAGAAGAAAACTAACCACATTTCTCTTGTTAATAAGGATTCTCCGCTTGAATAGCAGGATTTCACATAGGGTTTGTTCAATGCACTTATGGCTTTAAAGCCCCCCAAAGGGGGACTCTGTTCCTGCTCCCCCTTGGTCTTCTACTTCTCTTAAGAGGCCTATGGAACAAGTTTCAACTGATGAAGGAGAGGGTCTTAATGAAGAATCCTTAGCCTATTCTTCTCAGATTACCTCTCCTTTAGATTATATTTTTGAATAAGAGGACACTATTAGTCCCAATTCTTCCTTTGAGGAAATTTCTTTTGGTGATACAGTTACCTGTATGATGGAGTTTTTTTTAAGTGGAACTGCACTCAAGTCTCAGATGTCCAGCAGAGATATTATGAACTCCTTCAAATGGAGTCTCTCAAGTCCTCTGGTGTCCCTCCTGTTCTTGCTGCCTCATTGGATACCTTCTCATAATCCTTTTCCTCAGCCCCTGTACCTAAAAAACCTGATGATTGCAAATTCCTTTACAAGCGTCCCTTTGCTGACCCTTCTCTTGGTTCTGTCTCTAATGATAAGCCATCTAATCTTTTGCCTTCCACAAAGCTGCTCCTCTCTGACAAGAACAGCAGAAGAATTGAGAGATTGGGTAAGAAAGTGTATAATGCTGCTACCCTGGCCTTTTGAGCTGTGAACTATCAGATCCATATGACCAGGTACATTTTGGATCTTCTCTCTCAGGCTTTTCAGATTATTTCAGACCTGTCTGACTCTGAGAGGAAGAATTCAGCTCTTTCTTTATTGGAGTCCTCTTCTCAAGTAGTTCAACACTCCATTAAATGCAGTTATGATGCAGCTGATGCCTCTTCCAGTTCTGTGTTGAGAAGGTTTTCCTGGCTTTGTCTTCAGTCTTTGCCTGATGATATTAAGGTTTATCTAATGGATACTCCCCTAGATAATAAAAATCTCTTTTGTTCTACAGCTGCTGAGCTTTTTAATTCTGTTCAGGAAAAGGGTAAGGCTGTGCAAGAATTGAAACTTATTTTTGTTTCCCTGTTCCCAAATTTTAAAGGAACTATTGTAACAAACCTGCCTTTGTGTAGAACAGAGCATGTGTATGTAACTTTACGAAGCATTTCCAGATGTAGGCACATGCATATAAATAGTGAGCACATGCAGGCAGCAGTGCCATTTTGAGAGAACAGCCAGAGTCTTAACATGTATGAGTGTGGTAGTCATTCTGTTTATAAGTTTATTTAAGTTTAAGTTAAAAAGCCTCATTCCTGATGTGTTTGTGTACCATAAAGCTGCTTGAACTGAACCCAAAACAGTTTGTCTGTTTCATCCTGACCAAAAAAGCAACAATTTGTCAGAACTGGGATTGAGAATGAACTTCTTCAAGCCATGAGGTGAAGAATTGAAGGTGAAGGTGTATTGAGTGAGCAGATTGGGTGATAGTGCTCAAACTATCAAAAAGGACCACAAATGAACTAAAGGTAACTAAAACTTGCACAAAAGATTTATTTTGCAAAGAAAATGAAACTGAGCATTTGTAAGGCATAAATATATTATTAATCAAATGAAAGGCACAAAACGCGTTATTAATCAAATGAAATGTTTGAACATACGATATTTGATAAAACTAGCAGAGATATTCATATGAGGCTCAGAATTACCTTTGGTTTGCATAACAAGCATGTTTAAAATAAAACAGGCATAAGAAAAGTATAAAGAGTATAAGAGATTTATTAGGCATAACGACTACAATAAAAGGGCAAAATAAGCTTAAAAAAGCAAGGCGACTACATGTTTTTAGTAAAAGACTGTGTTTTGGGCATAAACTACTATTTGGCATTGACTAAAGCCATTCAAAGCATAACTAGAGTTGTTCGAAGTATCTCATAGTGTGCAAAGTGTTTGCAGAGTGTGTGCTTTATTACGGTAAAATTATTTCAAAAAGTTTGCTGTGTGCAAAGTACAGTTATATTGCAAAGTACAGTCAACGTACAGCTATTTTGAAAAAGTTTCTTGTGCTGTGTATGTCATTTCAAAGTGTTTCTTACACTGTACAGAGTTATTTCACAAAGTACAGCCATTTTGAAAAGTTCTTGTGCTGTGTACAATTTATTTGCAAAGTGCATTAATTTCGAAGTGTTTCTTACTCTGAGCTTCTTCGGTTGTGTACAGTTTATTCGCAAAGTACAGTCACTTCAAAGTATTTCTTACACTGATAAGGAGTTAACTGTCGTAATTGTGGTGCCAATCATGAGTCTAAAAGAGAAAAGTGCTTAGTATTTGGTCATCAATGCCACAAGTGTAAAAACTGGAACCACTTTCAAAAGTTTTGTAAATCAATCAAGCCTCATTCAGTTATTGAGAAAGATCACTCAAAAAAGTAAGTTGATTATGTAGAAAGCTGCAATCCTACTTTCTATGTAGATGGTGTGTCAGTGGTCGTTGAAAAGGTTAATGCAGTAGATTTATTGACAAAAAATGAAGTATTTTGTACTATCCTGATCAATAGTAAGCCCATGGAGCTCAAAGTAGACACTGGTTCAAAGTGTAATGTCATGTTAGCAGAAAAACTTGGTAGAGTGAGAGCTGGCGAGCAACTTAAGATGGCCAATTGTGCAAAGCTTGTTGCTTATGGAGCTGAAGAGATTCAAACCGAAGGCTCAGTAATGCTTTCATGCTATTCGGCTGGGAACAATTACAGTTTGCAATTTTATGTAGTCAGAAGACCTACCTGTGCAGTCATTATTAGGTCTCAGAGGCAGTTTAAGAATGAAACTGGTTTCTTTTACCAAAGAAGTAAATCATGTAAGCACATGTCCTACTTCCAGCTTTACTGATGCTATTTTCTCAGAGTACGCTGACGTTTTTGATGACAAGTTAGACAAACTTCTAGTTGTGTACTCCATGAAAGTAGCCCCAGAGTTCAGTCCAGTGGTCAGACCAGCTGAATAGCTATGCAGGACAAAGTCAAAATCCAGTTAGACAAAATGGTGCAACAAGGTGTGATTTGTCCAGTCACAGAACCAACTGAGTGGGTGTCTTCCATGGTAGCTGCTCATAAGAAAAGTTCAGATGAAATCAGAATATGCATTGACCCAAGAGACTTATACAATGCAGTAAAGAGATCTCATCATCCTATGCATACAGTCGAGGAAGTTGCCACCCTCATGCCAAATGCCACTGTTTTTTCTGTCTTAGATGCAAATAGTTTATTTTGGCAATTGATGCTTGATTGCAAATCTACACTACTGACTACATTCAGTATCCCATTTGGTAGAGACAGATTCCTCAGGATGCCTTTTGGATTAAATTCTGCCAGTGAAGTCTTTCAGTGTGCAATGAAGCAAATTGTTTCAGGCTATCCGTGTGTTACAATAGTTGATGATTTACTGGTCGGAGGCAATGGTGAGCATGACAGAAACCTCAGGAAAGCTCTGGACAGTGTGCATGCAGTGAACTTAAAGCTCAGTCCTCTAAAATGTAAATTCAGATTACCAGAAGTTAGTTATGTAGGTCATTTATTTACCAGTATTGGCTTACGACCAGATCCTTCTAAACAAGCAGCCATTCTTGAGATGCCAGCCCCAGGCAATGTCCAAGTCTTACAGTATTTTCTTTGTATGGTTAACTATTTGGGCAAATTTATCCTTGACTTAATGAGTTATCAGCACCTTAAGACACCTTTAACCTAGTCATGGTTAGAACAACACCAGAGAGCATTTGACACCCTCAAACAGCAAATTGCCAACCCACCTACATTGAGATGCTATGATGTCCAAAAACCAGTAGTTCTTTCCTGTGATGCTTCAAGGTTTGGTCTTGATGCAGTTATTCTTCAAGAAGGCAGACCTGTTGCCTATGCATCTAGAACTCTTACCCAAACTCAGATGCAGTATGCTCAAAGTGAGAAGGAACTTTTAGCAATTGTGTTTGCATGTTTGAAGTTCCATGATTATATCTAGGGCAGAGCTATCCAAACAGAAACTGACCATCAACCTCTAGTCACCATTTTAAAGAAGCCTATGCATACCGCTCCAGCAAGACTACACAGAATGATGCTTCGATTACAAAAGTACAATTTCAAAATGGTCTGTACAAAAGGCAAACTTCTTTATCTGGCTGATACCTTATCCAGATCGCCCAGAAATACCACAGAACAGCTTGATGCAGAGAATTTTACTGTGATGTCATGGATGTGCATAATTTTTCTACCAGATGACTTGATGAGTAAGAGATCATACAAAGACTGATCCAATTTTTCAAAAGCTCAACCACTTCATCAGTGTAGGACGGCCGTCAAAGCAATCCTGTGCACCGCTAGAAGTACAACCTTACTTTCCATACAGAGATGAGATGCTGATGGAAAATGGTATAATTTTCGAAGGTCCAGAAGTTATTGTTCCTACTTCCTAACAACGTGAATACATCCAGATTTTGCATTGTGGCCACTCAGATTCCAATTCTACAAAAAGGGGGAGAGGACTAGTATTTTGGCCTTCTCTATCAAAGGACAGTGATAAAGTGCTTTCTTCTTGTTCAGTATGCAACAGTACTAAACCACATTTGCAAAAAGAGCCACTTCAGCTAAGCCAGATTCCTGAACTACCTTGGTCAGCAGTAGCCACTGACATATTTGAGTGGAACAATCAGCATTACTTAGTGTTGGTAGACTCTTATTGGAACTGGTTTGAGATCAATTTGCTACCTGACCTAACGTCCAGTGCTGTTATTACAAAGATGAAACATCATTTCTCAGTCCATGGTAGTCCACACAAACTTATTTCTGACAACGGTATCCAGTACACCAGTCAGTTGCTTCAGAGATTTGCAAAAGAGTGGGACTTTATCCATGCTACTAGTAGTCTGGAATACCTACAGTCAAATGGCCTTGCTGAACATCCAGTACAGAGTGCAAAGCAATTACTACAGAGGTCAAAGCATGACAATACTGACATCTTCTTGAATTTGCTTAATCTCAGAAACCTGTGACAACCTACTTTGCACGCCTGGTCAGCGACTTCTATCTAGACAAACCAGAACAACCTTGCCTAACAGTTCTAGTCTGTTGGTGCCTAATGCTAAAAACTACAAAGCAATCAAAGCCTGACTTTTTAAGAAGCATTCCTTTCACAAGTCCAGCTATGGAAGGAGAGACAGTGAGGATGCAAATGGCGAAAGGCTTTGATCGAGTTGCCGAGCCAAGATCCTACTTAGTGGAAACTGAGGGTACAGAATACAGGAGAAACTGTAGGCACCTTCTTCCTGCGTCAGAAACAATATCGCAGCATAGCACCTGTGATACAGACTCTAGATCTCAGATCAACCCTGACAATGTTCATACCGAAGAACATGTCTTACTAGCCATTCACATTCCTGATGATGTCCCAGATGTCCCCAAAGTTGAACATTCCTTGAAGACAGTCCCCGTTGCTGGATCCAATTCTGACTTTTATGTTACATGATCAGGTCATATTTCTAGACCTAGTGTAAAATGCACACAACCCTGGAAATGATTGTTTTATATGTATGTAATTTTGTATAATTGCATGTCAAAGAATTATCTCTATATAATTGCATGTCAAAAGATCATTTCTGTGTAATTGCATGTCATTGAATACTGTCATTTAGTATATGATCTATTTCTCAAAAAGGGATGATGTAGAACAAAGCGTGTGTATGTACCTTTAAGAAGCATTTCCAGAAGTAAGCATATGCATATAAATAGTGAGCAAGTGCAGGCAGCAGTGCCATTTTGAGAGAACAGCCAGAGTGTTAACATGTATGAGTGCGGTAGTCAGTCTGTTTATACATTTAAGTTTAAGTTACAAAGCCTCATTCCTGATGTGTTTGCATGTAATAAAGCTACTTGAACTGAACCCACAACACTTCGTCTGTTTTACCCTGACCAGACGAGCAACACTTTGTCTGTAGGCAGTCTGACCCTCCACCCAAGGGTAAGAAGGGTGGTAGGAGGGGTCCACTTGCTAAGTCTACTCAAACTCCTGCAGCTCAGAAACCTCCTTTTCCAGGGAAGCCAGGCTGTGTCTCACTGCCTTTTTTCTCCCACTCCTAAGTTTTGTACCTCAATCATATTCCTCAGTCTCGTTTATCTGTCATGTTCCTCAGTCACATTCCTCAGTCTCATTTCTCGTTTTGTTCATCTTTCCCTGTCTCTTCCAAATTGGCTAAGGATCACTCAAGATTCTTGGGTTCTATCCATCATTTGTCAAGGGTATTTCATGATGATGAAGTCCCTTCCACCCTTTTGGGTATTCCTCAATCTCTTCAAGAACAGCTGCACTTTTGTCCAGATATTCTTCTCAACATTTTGTCTCAAGGAACAATTCAAACAGGTCTGACTCCTCAAAAGGGAAATGGATTTTACTCCAGAAAGTTTAAGGTCCCCAGGAAATAAGGCACCTGGGACCCATTCTGGATCTCTTGCAGCCCAACACCTTTTTGAAGGTTCCCTCCTTTTGAATGCTATTCCTTCAAACCTTGTTTCCTCTTCAACTTCCTCAGGCTTTCCTATTTTCTCTCGATCTCAAGGATGCCTATCTCCATATCCCTGTTTATCCCATTTTCAGGAAAGTTTTATATTTCTTTGTTGCTTCCTTGCATTTTCACTTCTCGACTTTGCACCTTGGCCTCTCTACTGCCCCAAGGGTCTTCACCAAATGCTCCGTTCCTCTGATTGCTTTTTGCAGGATGAAAGGAATACAGACCTTTCCTTATCTGGATGACCTGGTCATTCAGGCTTCCTCTCCAGAGATTTTGCTTCAGCATCTTCATCTCCTGCAAAGCCCAAAAATTATTTATAACTCCTTCTCAGGATAATGTGCCTCTCGGATGCAAGCTCCATATTATTCCAATGCTGGCATGCTTGCCTCCTCCAAAAGGTTTAACTTTGATTTCTTTCTTTCTTTCAGTCCTTTCTTCCTCTAGCCTTCATTACTGCCAGGGAGTTTCTAAGGGCTCTGGGGTACATGGCTTCCACCACACCTATGCTTTCTCTGGCCAAGCTTCATATGAGAAAGCTCCAGTGGTTCCTAAAGTCGGTCTGGCTTCAATATTCTCATCCTTTGGATTTTCCGATTTCCCTTCTCCCATGCCTCAAGCTGGAGCTTCAGTAGTGGATTCATCAACTGCCTCTAAACCAGGCCTTCCTTCTCAACCTCCAGGCCTCACTCAGGAACTTTTTTCAGATGCCTTAGATGGGGTAGGGGGATCCATTGGTTTTCTAAAAGTTAAGGGCCTTGGTCTCCTCATCAAAAGAAGGACCATATCAATGTCAGGCAGATGAGGGCTCTTCTCCTGGCTCTTCAGGCCTTTCATTCTATTTTCCTTCCAGCACCCCTCAAAATATTCACAGACAATGCCACAATGATGTGGTACATCAACAAGCAAGAGGGAGCAAGGTCTTACCTCTTGTGCAGACTGGCACTTCTTGTTTGGGATCTAGCTGTCCTGTATCAGGTGACTCTTCAGGTGGTTTATATTCCTTCAAATCAGAACATTGTGGCAAATTCTCTGAGCAAGATCCATAACACAGAATCACGGATGGATGCTTCACAGAGATGTGTTTCTGGGCATTGTTCACCAGTGGGGTGTCCCTCAGGTAAAATATTTTGCCACCCTTCTAAATAGATGACTTACTCTTTTTTGCACCAGAGTCCCATGTATTCTGGCTTGGAAGGTGCATGCTGCCCTCTCTTTTTCCTGGAAGGGGATGTTTCTTTATGTCTTCCCTACCCTTCACCTCATACCGAGGGTCCTGTTCAAGATAGAACAGGATGCTTCCAAAATCTTGTTGGTGCCTCCCTTTTGTCCCAGACAGTATTGGTTCCCTCTTCTTCTGCATTTAGTCAAGGGCGACCATCATGTTATCTCACAGGGTGGACCTACTCACACAAGACAAGGGGGTCTCTCATTCATCTCCACCTGCCCACTCTTCAGCTGACATTGTGGGTGATAGGGTTTTTGATCCCTTTTACAGATTTTTCTTTTTTCTGAAGATGTGCTTCAGGTTCTACATGAGGCCAGAAAACCCAATACCAGGAAATCTTATTCATCCAAATGGAAGAGATTTTCTGTTGGTGTCTTACTTGTAACCTGGATCCACTTTCTGTGGAAGTTCATTTGGTTCTCTTTTATTTGCGTGAATTGCTCAATGCTGGGTTGGCATACTCTTCTGTTAAGGCCCACCTGGCAGCTATTTTTGCCTGCCTGTCTTTGACTCCCCCTTTGGCTTCTAGATTTGAGGTCAAACAATTTCTTAAAGGCATCTCTAGATATAACACAAGAGTATGCCAACCCAGCATTGAGCAATTCACACAATAAAAAAGAGAACCAAATGAACTTCCACAGAAAATGGATCCAGGTTCTTCTAAATATATTTTATCACCTTTTTAACTATTTTTTAACTATTGTTAATCATTTTTAAGCTATTGTTAATCACTTTTTTTAACTATTTGTTAATCACGTTTTACTAAAATACTTTGTAACTTTGTGGAGCTTTTCTCCCTAGAACTCAGCTGAAAATGGACACCTGTTGTTCAGCTGGACTATCCTGGTAAACAACTGTTAAATAAAATAAATAAAATCCTTCATATTAGGCTTCCTGGGAAGCCTATTCCTCCTTCCTGGATCTTAATTTTGTCCAGGAAAAATTGACTCAGATAGCTTTTGAGCATGCAGCTTCAGGTTCCTTACAGCATTGTTCTTGGAAGACTGTTCTTCTTTGGGCCCTCACTTCAGTGAGGCGGGTGTCTGAGCTGCACGCCCTTATGGTTATTTTGTTTTTCATGAGGACAGGATGTCTTTTCATACTAATTCTTCTTTTATGCTCAGTCTATTAATTTGCCCACTTTTTCCATTCTCCGCAGTCTGCTAGTGAGAAGGTGCGTCACACCTTGGATTTGCATAGACAACTCAGATATTATTTGTATAAAACTAAACCTTTCACGGGAAAAACCTTCCTACTTCTGTTAAGGCTCATTCTAACAGAGGTGTGGCTTTTTCTGGTGCTTTATTCAAGGCTTTGGATACTAACTCCATTTCTGAGGCAGCTACTTGGACTTCTGTGCATACATTTACCAAACAGTCTAAATTGGATGTAGTTTCTAAGGCTAGAGCCAGGTTTACAGAGCTATCGTGCATGGTTTGCTTGAGAGCTCTGCTGGACCTTCCTCCTCCCAGCTTTCTTCCTGAGCTTTTGTACTCTCACTCCTGTAAGGAATATGACAACAGTGATATGGAAGGACATAGTATAGTTGTGTAAAACCTTACCATAACAGTAGATGTCCTTCTCTTCACTGTTCTCCTTCTGGAGGCACATAGACTGATTCCTCCAGGGACTCTTCAGTTCTGAGGATGGAACATCTGTACATCACCTTTACATATAGGGTGGGAGGATGGCATAATGATTGATGCCCTATACTGTGCATGGGGAGCATACACCACCCCTATAACAACCTAAGGTTTTGGTATACTGGCCAGATGTCAGGCTACCCTTTGCAGGGTATCCCTACTGTAAAGAACACTGCAGCAGTGAAAAGAAGAACATCTACTGTTATGATCAGATTTTACACAACTGTACTTTTTGGAGAGGCCTTCTAAGATCTACTTGAGGGTAATCATAGGAGGTGAGTCTGACGTAATGATTTGAGTGATGAACTTTAAGCTTGTCTCTTAGTATATCTGTGATTTCTTCTGAATTGGATGTGCCATCAGATATAAGTTCATTACCATGATGAATATCTTGCCTGAGAGTCTTGATGTGATAAAGAATGCTTTGCGGCTCTCCTTGGATGCTTTAGCAGTATTTACCTCATCCTTTGTCTTGCAAATTTTGCTCATTTTCCTTAGCTGTTTACTCACCATGTTTAATTTTTGTGTAGAGTGATTATGTTTGTTTTTAGGGTCAACATCTGTTTTTTTTTTTTTTAACTCATGTTGCAGAGTTATTTATTGTAGGAGAACATTACAAGAGCCAGTTTTTAAACTTGGCAGTGTACTTGTGGTGAATGAATACAGATGTCTCTATATAGGAGTTTAGGTGGGAGCAGAAATCAGAAACAAACTTCAGCTTTAGCCTTGGATTCTTAGGGTGGACAGCACTTAAAAATCATTACATCATCAGCCTGATGTAGGAGACTGGCCTTGGAAAAAACAGATCTGAAGACATCTGGGGATAGGGCCTTAAGGAGAAAATTATGACATGGTGGTCAGATTTAACAATGATGAAGTAACTGCTGGTGTAAGCATACTGGGACTATATTACTAATATCCAAATCAAGTAGGTTTGTACGTCTAGTAGGAAAGAGTACTGTGTATTTAGCAGAGTTTGTATACTTTATAGCACATGTTTTTAAGTTTATAGATGGAAAGTTGGAAGATGGAATGAGGAGTCACAGTTGGGATTCTGTACGTGACAGCAATGTGGTATGTGAGTTTATTGATGTTACAATATGCAGGAGTTCAAGTAAATTGTCTTGCACATTTAAAAACAATGTTAGTGGGTCTGTGAATACAATATGGATGCGCCCCAGCTGGGGATACAACTACCCTTAGTGGATGGTCAAAATAAGTAGTAGGCAGAGAAGGAATGTTTTCATTGACTTCAAACTATGTTTCAGTAACTACAAATGTGGATATTTTCAGGATAATGAGGGCTTGAAATGCAGGTAACTTTGTGTTCAGGCTTCTGACAATGATAAGTGCCATACTGATATTGGTTTGAATGTTACTTGTTAGGTTGAGAGGAATAGAAGACTGATTATACCTGAAAAAACAGCAGGGCAGAGAGAGGATGTCTTAGCTATTATGCAGAAGATTTGAAGAGAGTGGTGCAGGCCATCCTTAGTCAGTCAGATAGGAATGTAAACCATCTCCCTCCATGCTGACACTAATTTTACCCCTTTGAAACAACACCAATTACCAAGCCAGTTTTTGAATTTAGTTATTATATGAGTGCATTGTGGCATTCCATGCTTTCATAGATTTGAGGAGAACATGGTCATGTCCTTTTTCATAGTTTCCAACAATTAAGTCCCATATGCAATGAGTAAGTTGTATTAACATTTGCAGTGAATGGATCTATGTGCCTCAGTGACACTGCCAGTTATGGCATATGAGAGCATACCTCTCAACTGTCCAGATTTTTGTGGAATGTCTAGACTTTTGCCCCGTATTTTGGGTTTGCTTCTTATAAAATTTGTGTTTTTTTCTGGCAAATCACTGAAGACTTAAGTCACTAGATGACATACATTTGAGTTTTAGGATTCATATCCTTCAAAAATGCATGGTAATACAAATCCTGTTTTTCTAGCAACTTTCTAAGTTTATAAAGGCAATACTTAAAATCTGTTCTTATTTTTAGACTTTTCCCCCCATTATTTTAGGCTTTGCCCAGATTTCTTTGTGCTGAGAGGTTAAGAGTGTTGCTTTGGGGGCAGTTGTCTGTTTCTCTGTATTTGTGAGTGGAACATCGTTATGTCTAACTATTGAGTCACCTATGACAGGGACATTAGGAGCTTCTTCATATCATTTAGGTGACCCAAACATGTGATTGAAAGTATTAGTATATTTGGTGAGTGAGAAATAACTGTTGCTGATGTCTCAGGGACATATCTTGATTTCTGGGGATACAGGAGGCAATGGGAGAGATTTACAGTGTACCCCAGCATATGTAATTTTGGTGTTTCTGGTGTGAAGCACTGATGTGGTTGTGTGGTGTGGAAGTGTGATTGTGCAGTACACACTGGCAACTAGAGTAAAATAGGGATGTGAGATGTTTGCCTCCAGTTTAAATATGTATCTCCACCTCTCACTTGTATAGTCATTGTCTGGCAGCAACAAAGGGTTGTTAGTGAGCATACAGCAGTTAATACAGCACCACTCAGCACCTAATGCAATCCAAGTGGTACCAGAAGGGAAAAAGGTGGACTTATGGTCTTACAGTGCTAGTACGAGAAGGGAAATAGATGGACTTATGGTCTCATGGTGATAATTGGATTCTATCAAAGTAGTACCAGAAGGGCTACAGGTGAACTTACCAGAAGGGGCACAGGTGAACTTACCAGAAGGGACACAGGTGGACTTATGGTCTCATGGTGCTGGTACCAGAAGGGGCACAGGTGAACTTACCAGAAGGGACACAGGTGGACATATGGCCTCATGGTGCTGGTACCAGAAAGGGCACAGGTGAACTTACCAGAAGGGACACAGGTGGACTTATGGTCTCATGGTGCAGGTTAAATCCCAAAAGACCACAAACAGACTAATGAAACACAAACTTCGCGAAGAGAGACACCCAAGCAAAAGTCCGTAAATACCGGAAGAATTGCAAATATCACGAAACTATAAATGTAAATGTAAAAAGTCCGTGCGAAATAAAGTTAGAACTCTATTTATTAAACGAGCACTTTCGGAAGGCTTAGTATCCTTCCTTCTTCAGACAAACCACCAGGTTACATTAATTAACATTTAAATATCCAAATAATTAAACAATCAATGATGTCATGAATCTCATTACTAACTTTAAAGCAACAAATCCAGAAATCCTTCTTTTGCTGCTACCAACTATTTATATTGATTGTACAACTAATGTAACCATAGACTCACAACTAACATTATTGACTATATTCCGATAGTGAATACCTTGAATATAAAAATGTTTCATATACCAGTTTATGTAGAAAATATGTATATAAAAAGAAAAGAAAAAAAGAAAAAAAGAAAAACATATCCAAACAATAAAATTTAAACTATTAACAAATATTTCTAAAATAAACTCTGACATTTATACCAATTTTTAAAAACATATAAACATATAAATATGTAAGTTTTAATATGATTGTTCAATTATAAAAATACAACCATTCCCTTGATTTATGGTATTTAACTATTCATAATTTAATGCTACCTATATAAGATCTATAAAGTTAAAAACATTCCCCTTAGACTTTTGTTTGGGTGTCTCTCTTCGCGAATTTTGTGTCTCATGGTGCAGGTACCAGAAGGGATACAGGTGGACTTGTGGTCTCACAGTGCCAATACACTAATGGGGAAGCTTGTGTAATTGTTTAATTAGGTACAGAGTATTATATTGGTTAGGATCCAGTAAAAATAGCTTAAATAATCACTAGACCGCTAATTAACAGTCTGAGATATAGCAGGGGTGTTTTACTTTGCAGGAGAAAACAATAGAAGAATAAAAGGACAAATAGCTTAATATCTAGCACAATATGTGCCGTTCAGTAGACACACATATAGTTATAATGTACTCAGCCGTGTCAAGTAAAATGGGTAAACAGTTTTAGTATTATCAGTGCAATATGCTGGGAAGCAATGCAAATTATTGTCTCAGGTGATAAAAGCTTTGGCAGGTACTATACATTTAAAATGCTATCAGTGGAATATGATAGGAAGTAACACAAGTTATGTGCGGTACAAGGCTTGGTGGGCACTACATTGTCAAGAGATAAAATGAAAACAGTTCTGTCAATACAAATGGGCAATCAGCTCTGAAGAACTTAGCACATTAAAAGAAAACTGTAACAATGTTAACGTTATTGGTATGAGTACTGTGCTGTCAGTGCAATCCAGTGAGAAAAGACATGAGTTACGAGTGTGTGTTGCTACAGGTTTTGTTACGTACTGCAAAGACAAGAGTTAAAATTAGTAAGCAATTTCTGTGTTGTCAGTGTAATAAGGTGAGATATGACACAAGCTGTAGTCATGGGCGCCACCAGCTTAGCAAATACTATTACATGGCAAATATGATTCTGGTACAGTATCATGGCAGACATAATTATGGTACAGTACTGGTGCCATAAAGCAGCAGTGAAGCAAGCATTCATTGAGTACTATGTAGTGCAGGGTACTTGGTTGTGTGCTTAGTGCAGAATTCATAGGCTCAAAGATAACGAAGTGCTAAAGTGCTCCATTTGGCACCAAGTAAGACCGTACAAAGCAACCAGACTGCCTATCAGAAAAATTGCTGCTTCTACCAGTAGTGATTTAAATACTGTAACAATGCTAATTTCCCTTCTCTTGCAAGAAAAATAGCCATTGCCCAGATGAGTAAAAAATCACTACCTAGGTATTTGTCAGTGACATGATCACAATAGTAACACAGTTCAACCTTTATTAGACAGAGATTAACATTTCACCATTCTGAACATTACAGAGCATTACTTTATTTGTATTAGGTGCTCTCTTTCAAGTGATTGATCTTTAATAAACCATTAAAAACAGCATCTTTTTTATTTATTTAACAATGGCCATAGCAACAATCTGAGGAATACAGAATTCCAAAACTTATCAGCATTTATACCACTCAAATTTAATAATTCAAATCATGTTATCTTTTACCTTCCCCTCATTTCCCCATTTAAACCTTGAGTAACACAGATATATCCTCTTTTTCCTATAAATGTCCTTACCTGGCAATTATCCTATTCTTTATTACACATGTGCTTAGTTTGCTCTAAATAATTGCTCAGCAAGCTCTTACAGAATCTCTATTTTGCCAAAATCTCTTCTTTTTGACTTCTACTAAAAAAACTTCATGTGTGAGTAGAACAAAAGAGAGAGAAAACAAATTAAAATTAAAATTTAAAATTAATGATGGCTCCCCTTCTCCTAACTATTTACATTATACACATAATCCATCTACCTTTAATCATGCCACCATTACCATCAATTCAAGCCATTTCATCCATCTTACTAAATATCTGGATTTTTGTTTCACTGTTTTACACAGGCGTTCCTCCTCTTTCTTTAAATTTTCCATAATCCATAAGTTGTTTCACCTCATCCACTCTGGGCTCACTGGTTATCTTCCAACACTTAGTTATAGCTTTTTTTGTTAATAACATTATAATCCAAATCTGTTCTTTTATATTTTTGCCTAATTTGTCCATATTATTAACTCACAAGAACATCTCCTCCATCGTCAATATCCCCTCTTTTCCTATTAAAAAAGAGGGTAAAAAGGATTAGTCTAGGTAAAATCACTTTAGATAGCAGATCTAGATGATTCTCTCTCTCTCTTTGATGCCCTCCCTATGAAGGAATAAAGATGCCTTGTTGAAGTTTCAAGTGGTTTATTCAGTTAAGTAGGAGATTTCTTGTTTTAATACATTACATTCAACAGGCCAATTTTATAAAGCCAGTTACAGACAATGGTGGGAAGGCCCTGGGGAGCTGATTGGAGGAAAGTTTGGGAGATGGAAAAACAAGGAGCCAATCCCAACACTTAGAAATTTGTCCCTTATTTGACTAATCCAAAATACCCATTTGGGTTTACCAGCTCAGCAGCCTGTGTAACAAAAGTTTTTTTTATTTTTATTTTATTTTTAGCAAAACAAAAAGAAAATGACAACACACCATGAGCTTCCACTATAAAACTATATTTAAGAAAGCACTTTCACCTGAGCTTCATCAGGTCTATCTAATAGAATGGTTTGTAGCATGGTTTACAGTTTGATCATTGAAAATGCCTGCTTTTACGAGGCTATCACCAGACTTTATTAGCCTGTTTTGTATCACATGTAATATGAGAGTCTATCTCTGCCTTTGTTGGAGGCTCATATTCCTTGAAGCAGATTCTGAAAGCTTTATTACAGAACTTTCTTCCAGTCTGACTTGTCCTTATCAATGCATGTATCACATGTCATATGAGATGCTGTGCTATTTTTTTTTTTGTAAGGGCCACTTTTAGGAGTCCCAGATCATGTTTAAATTCTACTAATTCCTCACATTCTGAAAAGATGTGCTGCCATTTCCTCACTTGTCCTATTTGACATCTCTAGCAGGTTACCTGCGCATTAACAAAAATCTTGTCTAATTTACACAGGTGTAAAAATACTTGTGGAGACATTTCCATGCAAATATGCAAACTCTTCTCACTTTTACCACTGTCTTTGGGAGTGCATATACTTGTGCCTGTCATCCAGTAATTCTGAATTTAATATTTTATTCCAACCATACATTAATTATTTCGCTTCTTCATCTCCCACTTCCTAGAGCAAATGATACAAGTTAGCAATTATACCCATCTCCATATTTTTCATGGCTCTAATTTCTATTATTCAGTGACTCAATCCTGGCCAGTCCTTACTCTCCACCCCTATGCAATTTAACTTCTTGAGTTCTTGCCTATTGTCCAGAATTGTAGAAAAATATCCTCTCTGCAAATTGTATTTGTTACTAAATGTATCCCACTCTAGGAATCTTTCTCCCTCCATAAGGCTATCCCAATATGATCGCACAAGTTAAGTATAGGAAAAACATTGTCACTTCCATGGTCTGCACAATGGGGCTTTGTCTAATCCAGCAGGTTTGGGGTGTAGGATTGTTCAGTAGCTCAGCATAACTAAGTCATGTTTGAATCAGCAGCTATCTTGGAATTAAATGAAATAAATAAATACTCAGTGAGTGCTTCATCAGACTTTTCCAAGACGATTTGTAACTGAGATTTTCTTTTTTTTTTGTTTAAAACAAGTTGCAATTGATTTTAGAAAGGGGGGATTGTATTAGTGCAATGTGTATTATTTTGGCATATTAATTTTAATGGCTTTACACATCCAGGTTTGAATGAAATGTGCAGTAATAAGATGCAAATTGTTTTCCACCAATCAAAGTATTAATTGGTATTTTTACATAACTAACTTATGTTTGATATATAACTAGGTGTGGTTTTAATTATAATTTTGAACACGATATACGCCTGGAACAGTCAACTGAATAACAAAGATAACACCAAACTCCGTTCACAGACTCTACACGTAACAGCACTGCACACCAACCGATATTCCAATACTTCCGTTTATTAATAAAATAATAAAAATGTATAAAAATACAAATTCTTATATATGTGAGTTAAGCGCTTTCATCTACTCTGTGTAGACTTCATCAGAACAATTGTTTCTTACCACAGCCAGCTTAAATACAATCATCAGCCTGTCTCCTCCTTTAATTCATTGCAATCAAGTGAAGTAATCATAGTTTAAAGTGCTCAGTGCTTAATTTCCTTGGTGATCACCTTTTCATTAAAAACCATGTCAGATCTATTAAAACTTCCTTGTTTTATAGGTGTCATCAAATGTAAATAAAAACTTTTATGTGCACACATAAAATTCAACCTAAACAAATGTGAAACACTTACTATTACATTATATACTAAATATAAAAGTGTAAAACCGTCCTAATAGTCACCATAACTTAGTAGGTAAGCCACTAGGTAGTCCTGACTAACCACTGTTTTCCAGTATGGGCTTAATAGAAATAGTTTCATTAAGCCCAGGGTGAACCGAGGCATTAAGCTTGATCTACCACCTAGCTTCTTTTTCACCCAGTTTGTTCTTTATACTTCCCCCTCTCGGATTCCCTTTTATACATTCTAATATGCCAAAATTAAAGGAATCACAGTGTTTACTACCATCTAGATGCCTCCATAAAGCATTTTTTGTATCATGTTTCTTTATTCTATAACAATGATCGTAAATTCTATTTCTTAGGCATCTATCGGTCTTCCCCACATAAAAACAGCGGCGTTTAGTACACTTTACCAAATAAACAAGATGGGAAGTCCTACAATTACCTTTTTGAAACTTAACTTTGGTCCTATTTATATCTTCCAAAGTTAAGGACGAAACCTTAATAATTAAACTGCACTGATTACATTTTCCACATTTGGTAGTGCCCACACAATTGTGATTGTGGTTATTATTCACAGTTTTCCTTTCTATTTTCATTTTTAAGTTGCTAGCATTTCTAGATACAAATTTCGGACCTGCCCCCACCATCTTGAATACACTATTGTCAGTTTTCAGAATGTTCCAGTTATTTGTTATTATTTTCTTTATATCCCTAACTTGGGGGGCATGTAGTAATATACATGCCCTAGTGAATTCATTTGAGTCCTGGTCTTCCTTATTTGTATTAACCCCCACTGTTTTGTTTGCACCCATCCCTATAATGGGTTTATATTTTTTCCCCAATTCCTTCTTCACATATTCTATAATGTCCACTATCATACCTATAGGATATCCTCCGTTCTTGAACATAATTCCTATAAAATCCAACTCAATAACCAGATCCGAAAAATCAGAGGTCATTCTGGCAGCCCTTATACACTGACCTTTTATAATACTCCTTTTCTGACTACTGGGATGGCAACTAGAATACTGTAGATAGGCATTACTAAAGGTGTCTTTTCTATAAATTTTTGGCAAAGTGTACTAAGTGCCCCTGTTTTTATGTGGGGAAGACCGATAGATGCCTAAGAAATAGAATTTACAATCATTGTTATAGAATAAAGAAACATGATACAAAAAATGCTTTACGGAGGCATCTAGATGGTAGTAAACACTGTGATTCCTTTAATTTTGGCATATTAGAATGTATAAAAGGGAATCCGAGAGGGGGAAGTATAAAGAACAAACTGGGTGAAAAAGAGGCTAGGCGGCAGATCAAGCTTAATGCCTCGGTTCACCCTGGGCTTAATGAAATTATTTCTATTAAGCCCATACTGGAAAACAGTGGTTAGTCAGGACTACCTAGTGGCTTACCTACTAAGTTATGGTGACTATTAGGACGGTTTTACACTTTTATATTTAGTATATAATATAATAGTAAGTATTTCACATTTGTTTAGGTTGAATTTTATGTGTGTACATAAAAGTTTTTATTTACATTTGATGACATGTATAAAACAAGGAAGTTTTAATAGATATGACATGGTTTTTAATGAAAAGGTGATCGCCAAGGAAATTAAGCACTGAGCACTTTAAACTATGATTACTTCACTTGATTGTAATGAATTAAAGGAGGAGACAGGCTGATGATTGTATTTAAGCTGGCTGTGGTAACAAACAATTGTTCTGATGAAGTCTACATAGAGTAGATGAAAGCGCTTAACTCACATATATAAGAATTTGTATTTTTATTATTTTATTAATAAACGGAAGTATTGGAATTTCGGTTGGTGTGCAGTGCTGTTACGTGTGGAGTTTGGTGTTATTTTTGTTATTTAATTATAATTTGTCTGATGAAATTCTGAGGAAGGGCAAATGTACTTATGAATTAAAACTAGAGAATGGAACTGAAAAAATAGGATTCATAAAATCAAAAACTAAAAAGACTTACTACACTGCCAAAAGGAGTAGCAGGAGCAATACAGTAAAAATAACAGAGAAATGTATCTTTAATTACCAGAACTTCATCAGAATTAATCATTCATTTAATAATTCAGTTTAAATACACATAAAAATAAATAGAAAATTACTGCAGAGTATATATATATATATATATATATATATATATATATATATATATATGCTAGCCATTAAGACCAAGGATTCATTAGTAATGCATTAGCTAAAGATGTTGCTGAATGCAATAATTAAACAAAAATATTTTTCACTTATTGATTTTCTGTATATTAAACCATTTGATGGTGACATTAATAATATATTAGAATGCAAACAAGAAAAATGTCAAATAGCACTAGCCACAGATAAGAAGCCTGGAATTAAATAATTATTGAAACCACAAAGATTATAATGTTATATGTTTTACCTATTCATAATAATTGTTCATATGTGCATATGCAATAGTAAATTGTTTTAGTGGTTTTTGGTAATAAGTCATTGTCAGCTGGTGAATCACATGACTGTAATGTGGTAGGTGACATTTTTTACGTATCATTTTATGTATATTTAAACTAAACTGTTCATTGGTTTATACTATGCTAACAACCATTAGGGCCTTTATAAGCCTAGCCATGCAATCCAAATGTGACCCACAAATTTTATTTATTTAGGAGTGATTTACTCACTGCCTCTGTCCATCAGAGACATAGGCATTAGACCAGGGGTGAATTTCCTATTATCCATCTATTGGTCCAAGTTGCGCTTAAATAGATAGTGAGGAACTCTACTTCACATGAATGGGGAGCCTCCTTCAGAGAATGGGAATTCTCTGAGAAACATATCTGTCTCTCCAGCATGCACTATTTATGTCACAATCAAAATTTAAGTCTCTTAATTTAGTAGTTGTGATGCTGTTTGTTTTGTGGATGTTCAAAGGTTCATCAAAGCAGGGTCCAGCGATGCCTTCTATGCCAGACAAAGATCACCTCTCAGAAGTCTGTATGATTCTAAATAAAGAGAAAGGGCTTTGAGGCAATCAGAGTAGGACAGTGTGTTTGCTTCCTGTATTATTTTTGTAAGGAACCTTTATGGACATTCCTGTTTCTGCACGTGTCTGTACATACTCTGTGGTGAGTATGAGGAGAGCTGAGTACAGTGGTATGATGACTTCTCTGGACCCAGATGCTATGCCCTTGCTTATAAGCCGAGCAGCATAGAAGGATTTTCTTACTACCTTGGGCACATATTGGGGAAAGGCTAGGTTACTACCTACATGACTTCCCAGATCCCTGACTAGTGAATCAACTTTTTAGTGGTATTTTATTGATGATGTATTTGCCTGGTGTGGCTGACTTCCCAAAAGGTATTCTAATGCATATGTTGGTATTGAGTTTTAAACCATGGCTTTGGTTCCAAGTGTTGGTCTGTGTTAGGCCTTCCTGAAGGGTGTTCTCATCCTGGGGAATTCAATGACTGTTTCCACTTTGCAATCATCTGTAAACTTGGTCAGCCAGAGGCCTATGGCATTGGCTTTGGCATCCTAGAGGCAAATGCCAAAGAGGAGTGGGCCTAGCACACAGCCCTGGGGACTCCACTGGTGACTGGCTTCTTTGTGGAGGTGGTCTCACTGATTCTAACCTCCAGTGTCCTAGCAGAGATCCAGCTAACTATCCAGCATGATATAAAGAGGTTTATACCTAGTACCATAACTTTGCTGACAATACCTGAGTGGGGTACTGTATCAAATGCTTTAGCCAGATCTAGGTAGGCGGTACGCACCATTTTCCCCTTATCTGTTGCCTTAGTAACCTTTTCAAAAAGTCCACCAGATTCAGTTGGCATGACCTTCCTTTGACAAAGCCAAATTTTGATGGGCCCAGTGTCTGGCGGTCTCCTAAGTCTTTGTTGATCATTTGCATGATAATTCTTTTCATAGCTTTGTAAATAACACAAGTCAGACTAATGGGTCTGTAGTTTCCAGGTTCTGTTGAAGATCCTTCCTTAAGAAGGAGGATGACCACCATAGTCCTCTATTCATTTGGTACAAGGCACGTTTTAAGGCTATAGTTAAATAATGACTCTAGGGTTCCTCATAAGTTGTAGTTTAGACTGCGCAGGAGGCATCTTGGGATGTTATCAGGGCCCACTAAGTCCATGGCCTTGGCTTTAGTGAGCACAGCCAGTACACACTCCCTTGTTCCAGTTGGAGGATTTATGTTTGAGAGCATTTTTGGGAGGATGCTTGGGGGTGAGAGGAGGGTAAAGATGAAACTGAATGTATCCTCTAACAGGTTTCCTACATTAACACACTGTAAAGCAAAGACCAGGGAGAAAAAGAAAACCAGACACCAAGCTAGAATTTTTGTTCACTTTAATATAAACTGAACATCAGAAATGAACTAGTCCATCCAAATGGCAGTATATATAGGAAAATGCAATGTCACATGATGTAAAATCATTCATTAAGTTAAAGAAACAGCCAAAGTAAAAAATCTGTATAAACTTGTGTCCAATCCATAAATTCATTTAACAACAATGTGACACTTGTTTTTCTATATATACTGCTTTTTGGATGGACTAGTTTATTTATGATGAAGTTCAAGCTAGCTTGGTGTCTGGTTTTCTTTTGCTCCATGGTCGTCAGTTTACAGTGTGTTTATTTACCTTATTCCTGTGGGCTTGCTTTTCAAGAGGTTTGCTATATTGCCAGGCCCATTGAATGTGGCACTATTGACCACCAGTTTAGCAATTGCTGTGTACTGCCCTTGAGGTCTCTGACATAGCTGAAGAAGGTCTTATGGTTATCTTTCACTTGGAAGGCTATCTTAACCTCAAAGTTGTCATTGCTTGATCTAATTAGCTCTCTTATCTGCCTATTTAGTTTGATAAGAGAGTTTAATTTTTATCTTTATGAGAATTACCCTTCCTGATTTTGCTATATATTTTTTTTCTTTTGCTGTATATCATGTTTAATTTGGGATGCCACCAGGGCATTTTGTTTCTAAGTCTAGTCCTGGGCTTACTGCTGGTAGGTATAGCGGCTGCTATGCAGCCATTTACATGGTTGTACAGATTTTCTGAGAGCAATTCTGAATAGTCTGCTGTGTTCTTGGGGGTTTTGAGGGGTGGAGGGGTACTGAATTTTGACAAGACATCACTTAATGAAAGGTAATTAGCCTTGGAATAGTTACTAACTGTTACTGGTTTTAATGGGATTACAGAGTTGACTTTGATTTCAAAGGAGAGAGCTTTATGATTAGACCTTAGCAGGGAGGATGAGACATTGGGGGAGGGCGCAGCATTCTAGTACATGGATTGTCTCCATCAGCTTAAATTTTAATTTGGGAGTGCTAAATCTGTTAGAGAAAATTCTTTGTTTATCCCCTTCTCTAAAGAGAAACTGTGCTTTAAAGTGTCAAAAATCACCTTATCAAAATAATCAAACTTTATCAAATGTTGCTATGACAGCTGTAATAAGCCTTTGCCTTTTGAACCTACACCTCACTCTACGAGAGTATTATTTACATGGCAACCTTCATCAGAAAAGCATCCTTAGATAATATTTATGTGGTAGCTACACGTGCAATCATGAATACTTTTGAAAACACTGTAAGTTGGATGTGATCTCTAGGTCCAGGCCATGCTTTAGACTCCTAGTCATTTGGGGTATGTTCCAATGAGAAGCCACTCAGGAGAATAAACTTGGGACTCCCTTCTACTGGTCGATGAAGACTGAACTCACTATCTCCGATACAAAAGTTACACGCTTAACATAATGCTAGGACTGCAGTTGGGGGTCCATCTCCATTAACCTATTTGTCCATCTTCCCCCTTTCTTGGCCTTGATAGGCCCTGGAATGCTTTTTACTGTTGTTATGGCTGTTTTTATGATATCTGCTTATATCATTTCTGCTGTTAGTCTGCTTTAGTGTGATTTAACTGAGATCTGAAGAGGGACCCTCACATGAGATTATGGGTAAGAGGGAGAGCCTTATAACCTGGGAAAGTTTTTAGATGCTGGCCTGTAACTTCTTTCAGCCTAAGTCCTGCTGGTTGGTAAAGATGGACTTACCTATCCAGACCTAGTGTTGTAGTAAGTACACAACTTTCATTGCTCTTAGAGGAGCAGTTTGATTATAGAGATACCTCCTGATAAAGCACATTAGCTGATTCCATTGGTTCGTCAGGAAGTAACTAAACAATGTATCTGCAGATTTATTTCTGACATTCATGACTAGTGCTGAATGTTTTCCTTACAATCTAGAGACTTCTTTTAGGAGTGCATCATTTGTTGACACTGCAGACAAATGAACAGTGTGAGTTAGAGAAGTATGAGAAGGTGGAGAAGCTGAATGTTTTTAACTCCAATAGGTATTTAAGGCCAGTCCAATTTGCAAAGTACCAGACAATGGTGAGTGTGACATCTGTTACTTGTGCCATACTTAGCTATTTGGTGGTAAGTATTTCATGTTTGTTTTGCAGATGGGAGGGCAAGCTAATGTACAGAATTTATCCACAAAATAGTTTTTATGAAGGACACTTTTGGTCAATTTTAGGTAGGTCGCTGAGGAATATCCTGTAAGTACAGACTGTTGGTTGGTCTTTTGTTTACAGTGACCATGACTTACAGAACTAATTTCGGTTTGTGATTATTTTGATAACCTTAGGCACTTTGTGCTAACAACTTCCTCTGTGTTCTTGCACCATTAGATGTTAGTGTTAGTCGAATACAGGGAGTACGTGTAGTAATGAAAGGAGTGACGGTGTCACAGGTTTTGATGGGATATATTTTACTGTGGTCTTCATCAGTAGAGAATGGAGAGTCATCTGCATGTGGAATTAGGTATGTACCAGTGCACTGCAGGATGTTGTTATGAAGACATAATAATAAGGGGCCAAGCACAACACTTGGAGCTACTTTGATTGTGGGATTGACTGCCTGTGAGGACTGATCATCGCATAACATTTGACTGTTAGTGATTTTTAGGTAGCTAGAGAACCACAGTTTTGAATGTCAACTAATACTCATCTGAGAGAAACTGCCAATTATTAATTTCTGTTCAACTCACTCAGAAGGTTTTGAGAGGTCAAGAAACATCACACATACTCTGTCCCCATCATTCAGTGCCTTTCTAACTTATTCAGACAGTGCAAGAAGGGTTTTGTCAAACCCGTGCCCATGCCTGACTGTGCTGGCTTTCAGAAAGCCCACAGTAGAAATAACAATAATTAAGGAGTTTCTGATGCACCGATTTCACCATGATCTTGGCAGTCAGGGGAGCACTGCTATAAGATTATTGCTGTTTAAATCATTTCCTTTCCTACCTTTGCAAACAGGAATAACAGTTGCCTGAATCCAGCACAGGAATACATAACGTGCTATGAGGACCAGTTGATTAAGCAGCTAGTACAGTAAAGAAGCTCCTTTCCACCAAACATAATTGCACTCACTTTTGAGGTAAGGGTGGTGCTAGTTCCTTAATTTGCATAAACTTTTTTCTCAGTGTACAGAGTGATTTTATTTGTAAGTGGAGTGTGAAGCCTAGCATTTTTTTAATGAAGAATTAAAATAATATGGAACATCATCAAGCAGGGATATCTTTTGTATCGGGATTATTCAGCAATGTAGAGTTCATCAAGACACATCCAGTTTTAAAGGAATTCATACAATGCATTAGTGATGTAGCTACATGAAGCAGATATGGATATATGGTAACCCCTGAAATATGAATGTTGTTAAGAACTGAATGTAATGTCTAGTCAAGTGCAATGCACATCTGCAATTTAACATCACAGGCTCACCCTACTCTCACCCCACTTTACCATACAATTATCCTACTCTCACCCTATTATCACCCTGCTGTCATCCTATCATCTACCTCTAATTGTATATCCTTCTTGACTACTACTATTAATTACTTTTACCTACGCAAGTATACACTAATCTTCCATACCTTTTCCTGTTTACCCCACAAATTTCCCATCACGTTTATTCCAGACACTGTCTACCTTAATCTCAGCAATTACATCTTGCATTAACTATACACCAGCTCAAACAAAACTACTTCAAGTCAAAAATAAATAAGTTTTTCACTGTAATACTTTTTATGTATAAAAAAGGAAACTTCTCAGTCTAAAATGTTTATATAACAATTTTGCTTACTTGTCTTATAATTTTGAGTCATACGTGACTGTATCTTGTAACCTATAATTATTTGTATCATACATGACTGTATTTTGAATATCCCAGATATGTTACTTCTATGTTTTATTCTTATTGTACATGTATTTTACTCTGATGGAGCTTTCCTCCCTGGGCCTCCTCTGAAAATAGGAGCTATTCCAGTTGGACTATCCTGGTACAAAAAATGTCAATCAATCAATCAATCAATCAATAAAATAAACATCTTTACTAGTGGTATTTCATATAATTGGAAAAACATTAAATAAGGTAATAGAGTGGGCATAAAGATCTTTATGGTCCAGCCATTCAGTGGTGAGATCACCCAAAATCATTGTTTCATCTAATATTGTTTGAGACCTAGCTGTGGGAATTACCATTCAAGGATTAAGGCTGATCCAGAAAGTTCCAAAGACAAACTGTGTTTAATGTTTAAGCTCATGCAGTGCACACTGTGGTAATTAATGATTTTCTTAACACATTCAGAATCTGCTGCAGGATATCTGCTTTTGAAAGTATATTTCACCAAATAACAGCTTCCCAAGTCCTTTTGTGTGTTCTGTTCTACACATTGGATAGCCTAAGGACAAAGAGTGTCCATCCATTTGTAACAAAATATTTCTGAAACATTTTAGTGACAGCAATGACATCATGCTGATGTAGCTCAGTGCAGTCCAGGAGATTGATTAGGGAGAAAGAGACCCAGGGTTGGCTGCATTTCACCTCCTCTGTAGTAATTTAAGTAAAAAGTTGTTTTACAGCAATGATATATGTGGACCAGGGCTACAGACACAGTATCCAATATTTTGTTATACAGCTCCATGGGCTGCCATCTGATAAGCCAGTTTTTACTAATAAGAGGAGATGGCAACAGGCTTTGGCAGGATATGCCGGAGGGTAGTACTCACTGCATATCCATAGTCACACTCAACAGTTAGGATTGCAAGCAGATTCACTGAATGAATTACAGCAAAGAGCAGGGCACACCTGTTGATATTTACAGCCGCTACAAATCCAGGATAGTAGGCCACATGCTATCAAAATAGCAGTAGGGAAGGGAAACTTCCTAGAAGATGGTGAATGTGGTTGACACTAAAAATCCCACTGATGAAGGTGTGTCTTTTAGATAAAACTGGTCGGATACATCTTGGGTGGGGAGGGAAAACATTCTAGAAGAACAAATGTGTCTGCACTTTCTCTACATTGTCCTTCCATTGTATGCCGTATATTTTTCTTCTTGTATACAGTTTGCATGCACTGTGTTTTCATAGTAATTGAATTTATACTCCTGGGCTGAGTCTAAAAGTGGTCCAGTTGGGTGGGGGTGGTAATCAGTGCTCTAGTCCTCTAATCATGTTCTAAATAATTAACTAAATAATCAAGACTGGCGTGAAATTGAGGAATAAAGCTGCCTGTCACACAGAAACATGCCAAACAGTGCCAGGCAGAAAAAATATCCATTTAATAGAGAGAATGGAGGAAGGGAAATTTCCTCTGTTTATAAAGCTTTAGGTGAAGGGTAGGGTGACTCAGCCAAGAAGGCAGCTTGCACTGCAGACAAATCTGTACAGACCAACTATCTCTGTTTATTAATTATTACTTATGCAATTTGTTGAAACTCAGCTTCTAGTTTAAATGATTTGTAAAGCTTTCTCACTGTGCTTCTTTGAAAATGGGATCTGCCTAGCTGGGAACAATAAATAAATAAATAAGAAAAATAAGGCAATCCCAGTGATTGAGAAAGGATTACCATAAGCAGGAGGCCTTAACACCTGAATCTCCCTTCTCAAGGTAACCCTTTCCAATTCATAAACCACCTTACTACCACGGTTTCCTGCTAGTGGGAACATCAGCATAAAGGGTGGTCCTGCTGACTGTGATGGATATTGATTAAATAGTACACTGTAAAGTAGGTTTGAGAATCAGGGAGAGCTGAAGAAGAAGAAGTTAAACATAAATTTTGTTTTTATGTTATTTATGTTTTGCGTAATACAGAGGAGGACTAGAATTCCCAGTGAACCCTTTTCTCAGTAGGGTATGTTGTTCCAAACACTACAGGTCTGCCATGCATTTCTAAAATGTAGCACAGCATGGGCATTTAAAAAAATCCCACCATGAGTTATAGTAGCACAGCTTGTATTACAGTCACCCCACTTTTAAAAACACTGAGCTCTGCCTTGTGTAGCGGCTGTTTGACAGTTAACAGGGTGTTTCATTAATGGTGCCTCAGGATACTTACTTTTAGGAAAAGAGAAGCGAGGTACAGTAGCCACCCTCCCCCTCACTGATTAGTGCAGAGACTAATACACTGGTCTGTGTTCAGGAGAGGGTTGCCTTCCTGCTAGTGCTGCTGCAGAATAACATACACTAAAACATCATGGAATGTATCAAGTCTGCACTTCATGAGGACCTAGTTTTCCAATAATCTTGAGTACTACCTATACCATGCACAGTGCAAATCATGTGACTCCATTATTCCAGTTTGTTCTATGCAGTTCTTTTGGTGAAGAGACATTCATGATTTGTGCTGTCATTCTACCAGTAGTATCACAAAGTACAGATCAGTATTGAGTGCTTTCATCAATTTATATAAGTAACAAGCCTTCATGAATTCCATCCCTGACCATTAGTTATTTACACTGGATTTATCTCTGAACAGGGCTTCATGACAGCGTCCTCTGAGTTAAATTGTGCTGAAGAAGAAATGGTGCTTGAATAAATGTAATTATTACAAGAGACTCCCCCACCCATCTTACTAATTCCTCCTAATGCTAACCCTAACTCTACCCCCTTACCATAACATTACTATTAATCTAGACAGCTTGGACACACACACACACACACACACACACACACACACACACACACACACACACACACACACACACACACACACACACACACACACACACACACACACACACACACACACACACACAGCTATGCCCTCACTTAACCTTACCCTAAACCTAACCCAATCCTGCCCACATTTGTACAAGCACTCCTACCTCACCAATGCCGAAATGTTCAGAACATTTAAATGTTTCTGCATTACTTTTCTAAACCCACACTTAGATTATAAACAAAAAATAGATGTTCCATTAATATAAAGTGTTAAAACTTTGATGAAAGAAATGACTGACTGCATTTTGCAGTCATTCACTCCATTGAGCAAGATGGAGTGGATGACAGAAATGCACACACACACACACACACACACACACACACACACACACACACACACACACACACACACACACACACACACACACACACACACATTCATATGAAAAGCAGACAAGTGATACAGCTCCTATCAGATTTACTTTCATTTTATTTTATTTATTTTTTTTTTTTTACTTTTGCTTGGAAAGTGTCTCTTCTGGAGTTTTCTGAAGCTACCAAATGATGTGGCAGCTGGCAAACTACACCACTACCATATCATCATTTTGACTACTAAAAAGATATAGCAGCAACATCCAGAATTTTCCATTATTCCCTTTCATTTTACCATAATTTGCTTCTTGATCATTTACCTTTAAATGTGACTTCCAGGTTCTCACTGCCAGATTTGATGTCACCGTTGGTGCCGAAGGTGTTGCAGGGACAGTGCACACTGATCTCAAGGCCCTGGTTTGATTCTGTGGACAAAAAAAAAAACAAAAAAAAACACAAAGAACTGGAGAGAAGCATAAAGTTATATATATTCCTGAAAGCTAGAACACGTCAAACATGTAGTGGTTGTGCAACAGTGATACCTAGGCACACTGACTTCCCATTCTTCCAAAAAATATACCACAAGTTCCGGAATATGATCTCTTCAGTAATTGAGAAATCATGAGATTTCATGGAATTAGTCAGTTTAGGGCAGATCACTCACTCACTATAACTTACATTTCATCATATAGTTACCAAGTATAAAACTGTTTGTTTTAGTGAATGTTCTGCACTTATAGTCTATTTTAGTTTTTCTTATGTATATAAACAGAATAAAAATTAAAATGCAGCCATGATAATGAACATAAATTATACCAAAGGTGTAATTCCCAGAGTTTCAGCTCAAGAATATAGAATTTTATTTTTTAATAATCATAAATCACTATCGATGCTGGTGGCACTGAATGCATTTGCTTTTAACACCATCTCTGTGGAATAGAGTATATTTACTGCATGGCAATACCTCTGACTAGATCTTAGCACTGAATGTGATTCACATTCAGCAAACCATGCAACACCCTGTGTATACATTTTATGTGATACAAATTGGTCAGATTGTTACTCACAGACAGCACTGATCATGCTGTATTAAATGTGATATTTGCTACTCCTTCTAAACAGTGTATTGTGTAATCTCAGACTGGAATGTTTCCAGCAGTGCTATACAATCTAATTTAGACTGCTACATAGCAGACTGTTGTATCAATACATCCCAGAGTATCTGTTATGTATTGGGCAGCTGTGACTGTGACTCCTGTTGTAAGATTTATTGTGACCACAGTGCTGTGCTTATAATCATCTATAGTATACGAAACATGACGATTATGTTGCAAAACTGGCAAAACGATATGCTTGTTAAGCATCTTTCTGACATCAGAAAGGTGCATAGCAAATTTTGTTATGCACCTTTGATAACTGTCATGAGTTCTCCTGCTGCAGCAAACACGTCAGCATTTGAGAGGTTTAGAAGCTGTAATACACTTTGTACTGCACCCCCTAAAAAACTGTGGTACAGTCAGGTTTTTAACAGCTTACATAGCTGTTCATTGATCAGAAGGACACTTTGCTTTTGCCGCTGTCTGGTTGGCAATATGAAGTGTGTTGTAGCTTTCAAAGATGCATAACACTTCTCATCCCTACAGTTTTTCTCTGTATAACTTGTACATTGGTGCAGCAAAAGCTCCATGTACTGCTATGAATACTGATTGGGTTGATGGTCATAGTTATTATACTTGTTAATGTGTTCTTGAAATCATTTTAAGAACTTGATCTCTTAAGGTTCACTCTGAAGGTTGATTTTTAATCCATTTTAAGAACATATTATTAAATTGCTAAGCATCAATGATGTGACTATAATCCTTTAATTAATACATACAGAGCATGATTTGAGACTGACAAAAGGATAAGCTTGTTGTGCACGTTTGACAACTGTTATGACTGCATCACATTATGCAGCACACATGGCAGCCACCACAGTGTGGTATCGTAACAATTTTGACAAGTTTAAAAGTTGTAAGACACTTCATACTGCTGTAAAAAGTAGCATCTTAAGTTCTTGCCAGCTTTTAATGCTGGAACAAAATGGACACTAGAACGGCAAGCAGAAAAAAGTCTGAGTTCTGTTTTTAATAATAAAATAATGAAGCGCTTTTTGTTTGCTTCCAAAGCAAACTTCTTCAGATTACAAATGCACCATACAACAAAATGCATTTAAATACCAACAGGTGATACTTTGTACCTATCACCACAAACCTCCTCTCCTTGGAGACTTCTAAAGCAACACTCAGACATTAAAACTGCTGCTCACTACTATAAAGTTACAATGCAAGAAACAGTGCACATCAAACAGTGTTAACTTGCATAAATACTAAACCTATCTAGTATATGCTGGTTAATTAAAAATCTTATCATTTTCAAGTTAAAATAAAAAATAGCAAAAAACACATTCTACAGTTATATTTAAAATTGCTCAATACGTAAAAAAAATATATCATTCTTATGAATGAAACACACCTAAAGAAATATATATAACACATTTTCATCTTTGCAAACTTTTCAATTTCAAAATACAGCTGATGGAACAAGCTTCATTTATACCAGGCAAATTATAAGCGTTCAATCTAATTTGCCACAGCAATTCTAATTCTTCTAACCGTAAGGGTACAGGTCCACCCCTAATGTCTATAGCTACCTGGTCTATAGCCATAAATTTAAATTTGTGGTCTTTGTGCAACTGTATGTGTTTAGCTAGTGCGTTGTCAGTTTTGCCTTTAGATATTGCGTACTGATGTTTGTAGACCGTGTCACGGAGTCTACTTTCTGTTTTTCAATATAGAATGCAGTACAGCACTGGCATCTAGCTAAATACACCACGTACCTAGAATTACAGTTCAACCGCTGTTTTAATTTAAATTGTGCACCATTTATACAGAAATTCTTAGTGACATCAATGTATTTACAAAAGTTACAAGCTTCACATTTGCCCATACCTGTTATTTTGGGAATGGTTCTATGTTGGTGTTCTAGCAAGTTCTTTAAGTTTTCCCCTCTTCTAAACACCACTTTGGGGCTGTCACCCAACTTTCTAAATAGTACTGGCTTCATTTTAAACAGTTCCCAGTTTTTCTGTATAATCCTCAAAACAACTTGGCTGTCCACCGTAAACATAGTGGTAAAGCTTAGATGGAAGTCTGGTTTATTTTTTGACACCTCATTGTTGATACTATTCATAACTGATGAATTACTCACATTGTCACTTTGCATTTGAGTGTTAACTAACTGTTTGACACTGAGTATAGGCTTGTAAATCTTGTTAGATCTCTTAAGTTTTACTTCTTCTATTACTGAATCTAATAACGTTTCAGGGTACTTACGCTCCAGAAACATGCTTTTCAAAAAAATAACATTGTTCTAGAAATTAATTCTCTTTGCTCACTATTCATACGTCCCTTACCAGTTGGTCTTTAACCACCGACCGCTTCTGGTGGTGGGGATGACAACTAGAAAAATGCAGGAAGGCATTAGAGTACGTACTCTTCCTGTGAATCTTAGCCTCAAAGCATTTTTGTACTCTATTCTTTGAGAGCCATATATCCAGATATGCTATTTCTTCAGTGTCAAATGTTGATGTGAATTGTAAAAATTGAGTGGACTTATTAAAATAGTCCAGTAGTTTATTACTAGCAACCATGTCACCTTTAAATAAAATAAAGATGTCATCCAAATAACGTGTGTAGTAAACAATGGAATTGTTTATGTTTTTAACTTAAACACAAATTCTATCTCCCAGTATGCCATGACTAAATTTGCTATGCTGGCTCCACATGGGGAGCCCATGGCTACTCCTACTTTTTGCAAATAGTACACATTGTTAAATAAGAAGAAATTAAGTACAGGCCAACATGGGAGGACTTTGGCTGACAAAGTTTGCAGACGACTGCAAACTGGGCGCCATAGTGGAAAGTGCATCGGACACGGATATCCTTCAGAAGGGACTCACGGAAACAGATAGCTGGTGCCAGAGCCATGGCCTGAAGTTAAACGCCAAAAAATGTATAGTCATACCCTTCGGGAAAAACAAGGTAACCCCAAGCTACCATATAGGTGGCAATCCACTAAGCACAGAAGAGGTTATCAGGGACCTGGGGATCCAGGTTGACAGTGGCCTTTCTTTTGACACACACGTTGCTAAAGTGGTTAGAAATGCCTTCTACATTGCCCACCTGATCATGAAGGGATTCACATCCAGATCTAGTGAGGTCATTGTTCCCCTGTACTCTTCACTTATCAGACCAATGATCGAGTACAATGCCCCATTCGGGATGTATCTCACCCGACATCTGCAGCAATTGGAGAGACCCCAAAAGTTCCTCACCAAAAGGATAAAGGGACTCCAAAATCTGTCATATGCTGCCAGATTGAAGAAACTCCAGCTCTATTCAGTTGCATACCGTCTGCTCAGAGGTGACATGTGCCTGACATACAAGGCCATGTTCTACCCGTAATTAATGGACATGCTCCACCTCAAAAAATCCAAATCCACCAAAACCACTAGAGCAAGCGACTTAAACCTTAGCACGAATATAAATAGGACGTGCTGGAGGGATAGATTTATCACTCAGAGACTCCCTATGCTGTGGAATAGAATCCCGGTCCATGTGAGGCAGAGCACCTCGCTGACTCTGTTCAAGAGAAATCTAGACCTGTGGATGGGAGATCGTAGGTTTACCCCGGGAATCATCTCTGTGTCACTGCTGGACAGAGGCACAACAAACTAATGGGCACAGTATTTTTTCATATAAGGGGTGGCGTAAGCCACAAAAATTTGGGCTAGGCTTATAAATGCCTTAGGGCAGATAGCCTAGTATAAACCTATGAACCTATGAACCTATGATATCAAGTAGTTCCATAACTAAGGATATTACTACTTCTGATGCACCATTTTTCCTTAACATAAACCCTACCCACTCCATCCCTGTTAGGTGTAGAATACAAGTGTACAGATCTTTTACATCAACTGTAAGGAAATTACAGTCCTCGTCAAATTTCAAACTGTCGATTTTACTCAGAAAAGACCAAGAGTCTTTACACACTTGGTTTTCAGCTATTAAATATTTCTTAAGTAAAGAGTCAACAAATTTTGCACATGGATAAGTGGGTGAACTACGTCCATCCACTAAAGGTCTCATTGGTGGGTCTGTCAAGTTTTTATGAATTTTGGGTATCCCGAAAAAATAAGGGATCCTAGGGTACAGTAATAACATGTAATTGTATATTTTTTGTTCTATCCTACCTTCTACAAATAAGTCGTTAATACAGTTTTTAATTTGTTGATACTCTCTATTCACTTCTGAACATGAACTTACTTCATAGGCAGGTGTGTCTAATAATAACTTCATCCTAGCCGTGTGGTCCCAGTTGTCAAGGACTACCAAGCCCCACCCTTATCAGGTTTGCACACACGTATGTCCTGTGATTTAATGAATTCCAAACATTTATGTTCCTGTTTACTGATGTTATGTACATAACCACCCTTACATTTGTTTTTAGTGTTGTGTCTAATATCTAGTTCACATGTGCATTCAAACACTTGAAGAATCAGGTGTAAAGGTGGATTAAATGTACTAGGGGAATGGAAGTTATCTAACACAGGAGCATTCATTACATCACCCATCATCAGATTAAAATTCAATTTCCTGGTAAAGGTTTTAACATCCAGGATAGTTTTTACCAAGTCTAAATGTTGGGAGGGAACAAAAGTATGCCCTTTTGCAAGTAATTCAACAATGTCCGGATGAATCTGTACAGAAGAAAAATTGAACACTTTAAAGTCTCCTGCTTTGTTGGTTATTATCATTGGACTGTCTTTGCTCATAGAGAACATCTTCCCTATCTCTTCCACTTGTTGAATTTGTGGTTGTTCTTGTTTGTATTCTGATAAGAGTTCCTCTGTTTCGGTTTGGCTCCTGTATTGCTACCCCGCTGAAAAGTTTGGTTATCTTGGTTAGGGTGGGTAACATTATTCTGTCCTCGAGAAGTGTTCTGTAATCTTTCACTCCTACGGACCCCCCCTGTACCCTCATTATTGTCCAATGGGGCTACAGGCCTCGCACAATTGTTTATGGGGTCACCCACTTCTGGATGATTTTGGTCATCAAAATTGGTGACATTAATCTCATTAGGTCTAATAACTGCATTGGGTTGTCCAGTCAAATGGTTACCTTGCTGCCAGACCTGGGCCTTCGAAGGTGTAGGATAAGCTGCACCTTAATCATATGCTGTACGGTCACGTTGAAGTTTTTTAAGTTTATTGGTTCTTAATTTGAGCATATACTCATCTATACTTGTAAAGATACGACTATGCTCAAATTTGTACCGTACAAATTCTAAGTCTGTTTTAATACTGGTATCCAAGTCTGTAACCATTTTAGTAAGACTTTCAACCCATTTACAGTAGTGTTTAACCATAAGTTCCATTAATTCAAAACCTTGTTTATCAAACAAGTCTAATAAATCTCTGTGAAAACTTGACTCAGGTTCTAAACCTGTAGGATACTGGTGGCAGCGCAAGCCTTTAGGTACCACCTTCTGGGAAAGACATTCTCAAAAATAAGATATTTCCAGCTGTAATTTCTTTAGTTTAACAAGATGTGTATTAAGGTTTTTGAGTTTAGTAACCAAATTTTGAGCTGAAACTTTACCCCCTCCAGCTGGCCCCCCATCATTGCTCACCTGAGCTGCTCCAGACAGTGGAAAACCATCTACGATCCAAGTTGTTAAAGAGGGTGACCAATAAGCCCTGAGGCGGTGTCCGGCTCGCTGCGTACAATATTGCCAGGTAGAGCTCGTGGCTGTTGGAGCTCCAAACCTGGGTCCCTGCCAGGGCCCGAATGGACCTGTTGTTGGTTCTGCTCATCAGGTGTGTCTCTTATGATGTGCAAAAAGTAGGAGAAGCCATGGGCTCCCTGTGGAGGCAGCATAGCAAATTTAGTCATGGCATACTGGGAGACAGAATTCGTGTTTAAGTTAGAAAACATAAACAATTCCATTGTTTACTACACACGTTATTTGGATGACATCTTTATTTTATTTAAAGGTGACATGGTTGCTAGTAATAAACTACTGGACTATTTTAATAAGTCCACTCAGTTTTTACAATTCACATCAATGTTTGACACTGAAGAAATAGCATATCTGAATATATGACTCTCAAAGAATAGAGTACAAAAATGCTTTGAGGCTAAGATTCACAGGAAGAGTACATACTCTAATGCCTTCCTGCATTTCTCTAGTTGTCATCCCCACCACCAGAAGCGGTCGGTGGCTAAAGGTCAACTGGTAAGGGCCATACGAATAGTGAGCAAAGAGAATGAATTTCTAGAAGAATGCTATTTTTTTGAAAAGCATGTTTCTGGAGCATAAGACCCCAAAACATTATTAGATTTGCTAATAGAAGCAGTAAAACTCAAGAGATCTAACAAGATTTACAAGCCTATACTCAGTGTCAAACAGTTAGTTAACACTCAAATGCAAAGTGACAATGTGAGTAATTCATCAGTTATGAATAGTATCAACAGTGAGGTGTCAAAACATAAACCAGACTTCCATCTAAGCTTTACCACTATGTTTACGGTGGACAGCCAAGTTGTTTTGAGGATTATACAGAAAAACTGGGAACGGTTTAGAATGAATCCAGTACTATTTAGAAAGCTGGGTGACAGCCCCAAAATGGTGTTTAAAAGAGGGAAAAACTTAAAGAACTTGCTAGAACAACAACATAGAACCATTCCCAAAATAACAGGTATGGGCAAATGTGAAGCTTGTAACTTTTGTAAATACACTGATGTCACTAATAATTTCTGTAGAAATGGTGCACAATTTAAATTAAAATAGCGGTTCATTTAGCTAGATGCCAATGCTGTACTGCATTCTATATTGGAAAAACAGAAAGGAGACTCCGTGATAGGGTCTATGAACATCAGTACGCAATATCTAAAGGCAAAACTGACAACCCACTAGCTAAACACATACAGTTGCACAAAGACCACAAATTTAAATTTATGGCTATAGACCAGGTAGCTATAGACATTAAGGGTGGACCTGTACCCTTACGGTTAGAAGAATTAGAATCACTGTGGCAAATTAGATTGAACGCTTATAATTTCCCTGGTATAAATGAAACTTGTTCCATCAACTGTATTTTGAAATTGAAAAGTTTGGAAAGATGAAAATGTGTTATATATATTTCTTTAGGTGTGTTTCATTCGTAAGAATGATATATATTTTTTAAGTAGTGAGCAATTTTAAATATAACTGTAGAATGTGTTTTTTGTTATTTTTTTATTTTAACTTGAAAATGATAAGATTTTTAATTAACCAGCATATACTAGATAGGTTTAGTGTTTATGCAAGTTAACACTGTTTGATGTGCACTGCTTCTTACATTGTAACTTTATAGTAGTGAGCAGCAGTTTTAATGTGTGAGTGTTGCTTTAAAAGTTTCCAAGCAGAGGAGAGGAGGTTTGTGGTGATAGGTAAAAAGTATCACCTGTTGGTATTTAAATGCATTTTGTTGTTTGGTGGTGCATTTGTAATCTAAAGAAGTTTGCTTTGGAAGCAAACAAAAAGCGCTTTATTATTTTATTATTAAAAACAGAACTCAGACTTTTTTCTGCTTGCCGTTTTAGTGTCCATTTTGTTCCAGTTTGTCATGGGCAGTGTGCTTGTTTCTAGCTTTTAATGCTGTTTATTGATCAAAGGAACATTTTGTTTTCACCTGTTGAGTATAGCACAACTAGGGGCATTACAGCTTTCAAAACTGTAACATGCTAAAAGCTCCCATTATTTCCTCTCTCTCTCTGTCTGTAAGTTGTAGTGCATTGGGGAGCCAAAGTTTTATGTACCGAAAATAATTATGACTGAGATTGTAAGAATTTGTTAATATGTGCACAAACTCAGTTCAAGAAACTGCTGTTGAGGTGAATTTCCTGAATCCATTTCTCAGACATGTTAATAAACTGGTTATGATAAACAACCTGATTATAATCCTTGACATGTAAAATTTGGCAGTGTTGTGTCGAACTAACCCCCCCCCCCAACCCCACTCCACCCCCATTGAAAATACAAACCATAATGATTGTGGCAGGAATAAGTAAGCATTGTAATTTTGGCTTTACCTGGTGTTTATTGACACTACCTGCTGCAGAATACTGACTGCATTCACTATTAAATACTGGCAATGCCTTCAGGCTAGCACAAAAGAATATTTTTATTACTCTTCTTGAAAATAGATCTTCTGGATAATCCCTTCTCTCCACCCTGACCACATTATAGGACCAGTATGAAGATCAAACATAGGCTGCTGTCACTTAAAGGGCATTTGCTGTGATGTGCAGTACCCTTTGTAGCTATGGACACCCTCTTTTCTCCAGAGTCTGCACTACAGTTGAACTTGGAATGCTTCTCATTGTAGGGAACAGAGGCAACTAGTTACTACTCAAAAAGGGAAGAGCAGCAGCAACTCTCAACCTGCCTGTAGTAACACAAGGCAATCTCCACCAATGACCATGCACCTAAATGCATTTTAATACACTTCTAAATAAGGGCTACTATCATCTTTAGATTGCAGTTGTCTATATACCTTCCCTGCCTCTCTGACAAAATTCACAGGTCTCTTGAATAACATTGTGACAAGCATCCTTCCAGGCAAACACAGTAATATAATTATTCTTGAGGACTTCAATTTCAATTTCTTAGGATCACTGCAGCCTGACATCTCAAACCTCCTTGCCAGCCGCAAACTCCTTCAAATGGCGATTACACCTACCAAACCTAATTTAAAAACTAACCACAACTAACTTCTTGACGTCATAATTACCTCCCATCCAACAATATCCCCAGTATCACATCCACTTATCTTTCACTGTCCTTTAACATTTCATTTGCAAAATCATTTCCCTTGAACTATCACCTACAGATCAACCCCCCCCCAAAATAATTAGACTGAAATCCCATCTTGCAGTAAGAGACTGGTCCTCAGTTTTCAACATCTCTGATCCAAATTCTGCTGCCAACTTATTCTCACAACTTTTACTAGTCCTTTAAAACACACACTCTCCCATAATCTCTAGCCTATTTAAACATAACACGACTGACAAGCTCTCAAAAGAGTTGAAAATGGTAATGCCTTTATTTGATGAAGCTTGGAAATTCTGAAAAAATTACCACAATTGTAATTCAAGAGATCAATGTGCTAAGTTATGGAACATTATTAAACAAGCCGCAAACAGGCATAAAGCTATGTACCTCACATTAAAACAAATCACTCTCCTTCATTTCCTCAAACAGTTCTGGTGTGACATCAATATATTCTCTGGTAGAACTCCACCTAAAGAGCTTTTCTCTCTTGGCCACATTCCTTGCTGTACTATGCACCTCTCACCTGTTGATTTTCTCAAAAAATGATCCAATATTCCCGCACAGCAGAATGTTACATCTTCTTCTATACAAATTCATTAAAATTCACTAGACTCCCTCCTATCTTTCTACTTCTGCAAACTCACAAGGAAACAAGTTTCACCTCTATTAAAAGATATTCCTCTAGACTATCTCTGTGTCTGTCTGGTTCTGATAACCATTGCTGTAGGTTTTTCTACCACTATAAAGATTTCATAGTCACTCCACTAAAACATGTCTACAGCCTTAGCCTCACAACTAATGCCACACCCTTTATCTAGAAATCAACATTTGCCAGACCTGTATCCAAATATCATAACCCTTCATGGCCTCCCAATTCTGTTCCAATTCCTTGGTAAAATTATCTCAGTAAAATCTTTGAAAAAAAACATTTACAACCATCTTACCATTTACCTTGACAAATTCCAATTAATTTATTGGAAGCCAAATGGCTTTTGGGCAATTACAAATACCATGACTGCTCTTTGGACACTCACTGATGACATCTTCACTACAATGGACAAAGGTAACCTCACAGGGGTAGTATTCATTGACCTTACCCGGGTCTTTGACCTGGTTGACCTCTCCATCCTATTATCCTACTTACAAGATATCAGTGTAAGCTCTGAGTCTACCCACTGGTTCAAAGATATTCTTACCAACCAAACTTTCACTGTTAAAACTGGGCCTATGTATCAGATACAGCCTTCATTCTTTCTGGGGTTCCACTTAAGCAGTTCCTTATTACTGTCCTTCATTAGTAAATCCACTAAGAAAGGAAAACAGTTTAAGGCAAGACATTTATTGTTCAGAATAAATTGGCAGCATAAAGCAAAGACTAACGTAATCTAATGTAGTCTAATATGGCAATTCATAACTGACATCATTAATGGAAAGTAAAACAGTACAATCATTATTCATATCCTGTCAAGGCTGCACCATCTCTGTAGTTTCTCATATTCAGCACTTTCTCATGACTTATCTGTGCAGTAATTTCTATTCATATGAACAATGCTGTATTCATTACAGAGCTTTGTAACAAAAAAGGGCATGCTATTGATCTGTTTCAGTTAGACAAGAAATATTCCATAATATTATTTTGTTTCATAACAACGCAGTGCTATGAGCTTTATTCATAGTGGCAACATACAGTTGCTGCATTCAGGCTTCACAGAATATAAATATGTTTCTGGTCTGAAATATAAAAATCCATTTTGACAGTTGTTCTGACATTTACATTTTAGTACCCCCCCCCCCCCGAACAGATCTCCCCTTTAGGCATCCTTTGTCAGTGAATTTTGTGAAATCTACTTAAGAAAATGTGTTTAGGAGATGTGAGTCTAATCTATTTTGGATAGCTGTCTGATCATTTTAGTTTCAGATTTACACTGAAAAGTAACTCAGTAGTATAAGCATGGAGTGCAAGAAAAAAGAGCACTTGGTTTGAAACACACCCAATATCTCAAAGAAAAAATCCCACTACAGCATATAAAAAAGTATACACTGGAATCACACACAAAAAAACAAGCGACAAAGCAAATCCAAACTTATTATCTGGAGTGCTTGAATGGTAGCACTCCATGCATTTATATGAACACACAGTCTTTTCATTACTATGAATTCCATAGTACCTGAAACAGATTGGCTATCCATGACACAGTGAGCAATCAACTCCATTGGCATAAAACATTTTGTGACTTTAAGGCACACCCAAATGATCTTTAAATCTCATTTCACTACTTGAAATGATTGAATACCTGCATATTTAACTCCATTTCACAAAGGTCACAATTTGATCTACATGAATCCTGCTGAATATGACAGCCATTTTGCATTTACCCCTCATTTGTATACTTTTCCTAGAACATTTCCACAAGCCAATATGCAACCTGTATTTCCCTGTTTCTGTCCTGACATTTATTAAGATCATGTCCTTTTGTAAATGATGTTTCCCTTAATAAAATCTGCAGCATCCTGTTGTGTTCTTTTATTTTGCATACCCATTGAAGCCTCAGCTACAGTATTCTGAATGTCATCAAATAACCTTTACTGCATGTTTCATCAGGTAGTATTAACACATTTGTAAACAACATGTTACAATGAACATGTCACTTTACTCTTGAAGCTGATGTTTGAATATTGTCAGCTATGAAGTGTTTGGCCACTTGTCCATGTTGTGCATATCATGAAAATCATATGCACATCATGTGCATGTTGTAAAAATCATATACACACATACTGTGAACATCATGGAAATCATGTGCACACACAGGACATATTATTAAAACTGCCTGGTAAATGTAAACATAAAATAACTGTATTTCTTCAATATATTCCTAATGAAATCTTGTTGTGCCCTAATAACATCCATTTTTGACCAGGTAGACCCACGCAGCTCCTTTTCAGAAACAATCTGAAAGCAATGTCCGGTTAAATGACTTGTTCAAAGTCACGCAGTAGGCAAGTGATACCTGAAGGAATCAAACCCTATACCAGAGGAACTGCAGTTCACAGCCTTAACCCTCTGTGCCAACTTCCAGACTTATTGCTAACAACTTTTTCTTCAAGAGAAAGAGCAATCAAATCTTTTAATGAACAAATTAGTCCCTTTATTAGCATTACCATAAAAAAAAACTACAACCAGTGAAAGTGTTTCATACTTCCAAAGTAACTATTCCCCCTGATGTGCCAACATGCAGATGTCTTAGGCATCACATTTAACTCTGTAAGTAGTCCTACTACATTTTGTCTCATGATTTTCAATGTGTTCCACTATTATTCTCTAGCCATCTGCAACTAAGTTATCCTTTCTTCCTTTGTCCCTTGTTAGTTACTTAATTAATTAATTACTTAATTAGTTTTATTTCACTTATATTTTCCTCAAAAGGATTTGAGAATTATTAATAATATATAACTAAATTCATGCAGGAAAAAAACTGAACATGAAAACTACCTTTAGAATCTTATCGTATCTAGTTTCCTGTTATTTCAGGAAAATTACTTTTTTTGTAAAAATTCACACGTGCATAAAAATCAAGGCACATGGAAAATACTGAGCTAATTACTAAAAAATATATATGATGCGTGTTTTAATACCAACAATGAGAAAACATAAAAAAAAGCAACATACCAGCAATGAATATAAATGTGAGATAGATTAATTTGTCTTTAAGAGGTCTTAACTTCAGTACACTAAGTACGGAAATGTGGTCATTAAGTCCACGAATGTGTGTGGCATTTAACTGCAGCTGCCACTTAGTGTACTGAACATTTTCTTAATAGCTATCATACTATTTTCCACATGCCTTGATTTTTATATTTCTTTTTTTTACCTTGCAATTATGTTTGAATGTGTAGTTATCTTGGCAAAATATGGATTTTAGTTTGTATTTGCTGTTTTTATGGTGTGTCTCATTTAACACTTTTGAATGATCATATTGTCTAGGAAAGATATAGGACAGCTAAATTCTGACGAAGTCTTTATGTTGAGATGAAAGTGAATAATCTTCATTTTAAATAAGAGCTGCGCATTCCTGCAAGCAGTTACACATGGATTATCGCATGAAAGTTGTGAAACAACTTAATTTGAGGAAAAAAACTGTTAAAATACTGACATCTGCAATTAGATAATGCTTTCTTGCATGGATGTATTAGATTCAATAGGGTACACAAAAGGCTATATGGTTGGCGGTTTCCTACTGGGTTGGAACCCGATTCTATTTTATATCATTAGCTACTGGAACATTTGGACTGTATGGGTTGTGAGCTTATGAAGCTGTTAATCTGAGATAATGAACAAAAATTAAACACTCAAAACAAGGAAATTAAGGCTCTAAGTGAAAGCATTACTAATGACACATCTTTCAGTAAAAACAAGTCTGCATATACAGCTTTCTTTTTGAAGGTGGACAGGACCAGTAAGTTGGTAGAGGAATGTAAGAAAAAGAAATTTCTCAGAGATAGACTGGCCTATCAGGACAGGAAAGCTTACCCCACTGCCTCAAGTTCCAATAAAAAATGTAAGAACTCGAGCTCTGACAAGGTATGCAATTCCCAACCGTTGGCTGAAGAGGAAACCATTGACAACTTTTTTTTAGGAGCCAGCCACTGTTTGGCGATTGAAAGGAATTTCACAACTAAATGAGGTATAACGTTGCTGCAATTAGAAGCAGTAATTCAGGGATGGGGGGGCTGAAGCTGAGGCCAATGCGTGAAATGAATATGACAGAACCAACTGGTGAATGTAATGGGCAAAGATCTTACTTTAACATTACTTAGTTATAGACTACTGCAGAGCTCATTATCCTTTTCTGTATGAGTTTTACATTTGTACCCAAACATTATTTGGACATACCAGATACCCTCATTGAGCTGAAAGTTGTTGTTGTGTCTTTCAGTTTTTCCCGGTTAGGGGTCGCCACAGTGGAACTCCAGTCCGCTAATGATTGGTAGCTGATTTTTACGTGCCAAGTTACCAGCCCTGACGCACAACCTTCAACAAAGGTATGCCCATTCACGCATGTCCCCCACGCAGAAGACGCTTTAGCTGAGAATCGAACTAGACAGCGTCTTATTGTGAAGCGACAACGCTACCGCAGCACCACCACCGCGGGTATATTGAGCTGAAAGTATTTTGTTGAAAACTCAGTTTTTCTTTATCGCATGACTCATATGACAGTCATCCTATCCCCACATCTTTGTATTTCCATAAGAAGAGTACCGTTGATCTCCCATTGAACCATACTATAACCAGTTTTGACAGATTTTGTGAGACTGACATAAGGGGCATTTGCATAACTACAGCCTTTATGCCAACCTGCCACATACAGAGAAATAATTTCTCTTTGATATCTCTAGGAATAAGAACATTCTTGTAATGAAACCCAGCAAACGCAGTGGTAGTTTTCTCATGAATTCTACACACTTCAGATAGAATGTTGACAATGCTACTGAATGGCCTTGTAAATGAAAGTTTGTCCAGAAAATCTTTTGTCTGTCAGAAATCCAATAGTACCTGCATTGCTAAAACATACAAGGACATATACAAGTCCCCTTTCAGGTTTATAGTAGCAGCAGAGGAGGGGTCCAAAATGGAACCTTTTCTTTATATATTGACTGGAGACTGAAGAATATCTCCCTGAATGCTTGTTCATATACTAAGGGACTCATGGCATTTTTTGAAAAACTTGAATGATGTTACATTGATGTGCAGCTTTTGATGGCTACCATAGATGTTTTTTAGCCTTTTTACTGTCATCCATCATAGTGTGGTCTCAGAATGGTTCTTTGAATACCATAATGAGTCTACCAACTTATCTAATGTGGCATTAGTAATTTATACACTTTTATGGATATTCTTTTGCATTATCTTTTTTTAAGAGCCTCTATGTATGGCAGCATTGAAATAGCATCAGGGAAAGTAAGTTTGTTTTTGCATCAAAGTTTAAGGAACTGTGTATTGTTACAACATATTTCCAGATGACATTTTTATTTTATGGAATGGTACAGTAAATGAACTTTATGATTTTATGGAACATATTACAAATTCTACTACTTTTCTAAGGTTTATAATGGCTCATAACTTCATACAGATTAACATTTTAGATGTGTTGATCTTAAAAGACACAGTAAGCAATTGTTTTCAGGAAAACGTTTACAGAAAGGGGACTTTTTCTAACTCCTCTCTTCATTGTAATAGTAACTAACCATCCCTTTTATCAGAAACATGATAGTCAAAGGTCAGCTTATGCTTCTATCAAGGCTAATTAATAAAGATCATAAATTCATAAAAGAAGCACACAGAATGATACAGATTTTTGTTGAAAGAGGCTACCCCATTGACCTGCTCATCAGTATATTGTCTGAATTTTCAGCAGGTAGAAGTTCTACGTCCCTCCCAGTTGTGGGCAAAAACAATTTTACTTAGAATAATCAAAGGAATACCACCGACACTAATGGATTTAGGTCCATGCTGTTGCCCTATTACTGTTTTTAAGAAGGGCAGAAATAAAGAAATCTAGGAATATGAAATAAATGGACATCAGTACAATATCAGTACAGTATTAGACAGTAGTGTTAGACTCAAGCCCCCATTTTACAGACTAGTGCTACTTGTGACATCAGGTATGGCTTCAAAGCAGGGTCAGGAGACAAAGTTAATTTGGCTGCAGTGGTCATTAAATAGAGTGAGAGAGGCCATAAAGAAATGCTTAAAGTAAGGCTTTTCCCTACAGTGTAACTGTTTAGTTTGTTACTTCCTGGATTAGTGCACGAAATTTTCACTGTCATCAGTATTTACTGCCTTAGAGTGAATGCAGCTGCCTCCTTTCACCTTAATGTATGAATACTGAAGACTGATAGGAATACTTTCCATATCTTGATCACTTTTTACTGGAGCCCATTTATTACTCTACAACTCTATCATACACAGTGTCCTGTATGTCTCATAATTCTAAGCCACGGTGACCTGCCATTGTTCTTTTGGCTGCTGTCTGTCCCCTGTCTGCTCACTCCTACCTATGAATCTACCATTTTCCCCATTTGCGGTGGCCTTGTTCTGTCTACTTTAGTGCCCACAAACTGTTTCCTACGTTGTCTTTTTCTATCTCCTGCAGATACTATCTTCCCTATTTTCCATGTTAATATTATCTATCTTTTTCCTGTTCGCTTTTAACACTGGCACTACAACTGCTGTTTCCTAGTCTAGTAACACATTTTACTTACGTTTTTCCTGATTCTGACTGCTTGTTTTCAAACAGGAACCAGTTTGCCCCTGCTCCACATTGGCTTGCTTCACTTCATTCTGTACCCTGCCCCCGTTCACACCCAACTACCCCAATATTGCTTTCTTTATAGTAGCCATATCTCTCCCTATTTAAATTCTAACCTATCAACAGGTTGCATCACTGCTTCTACCTGCAGCAGCACGATACCTACTGCAGTAATAACCGATCTCTCACCCCTTCCCCAACTTCAGAAACTTTAAATCTGCTTCATTTGCTGTTCATATCATTACACACACACACACATACACACACACACACACACACACACACACACACACACACACGCGCACACACATGCACACACACACGCACACACACAACAAACTTTCATTAACACTGCCTTTACTTATATTCTGCTCCTTATACCTCTCTCTGACTTTAAATATCATTTTTACTTCTCCATTTCCTTTCACATTACTACATAATCAGTACTAGCTAATTAAAAATATAGCTCTGTCTTCTCCACTAACTTTTCTTCATTAATTTTACCTCTGCTTCACTCCACTACATACTACCGCTCTAAATTTCCTCGCCTCACTTCTATAACCATTGAAATTTCAAACATATTTCTCCTAACATCATACCTCTTTCTACTGCTGCTGACATTCTAATAAGCTATTACTGCATACTTTCACCTCCATACACCTCTCTCATTGCAAGTTACATAGCACACTATGAAATAATAAGTAGCTGTACCTATAACTCCATGCCTTTTTAACCTCTCACCTTGCTTTTATTTTAAGTGCAAAATACTTCACTACAACCCCTTTACTTTTACTCAAAAAATAAAATAAAATAAAAATCAAACAGGTTCCCTCTAAATTTGTACCCTACTTCTCAAAAATCCCCTAGTGTGGTGGCATCCACCTCAACCCAGAACCCAAGACCCCTGACTGATCTAAATAGTAAAGAACCAGTCCTCCCAAACTGTAACTTAGCTAACCTTCCTTTAACCACCATTTCACACTATACCTCTACCCAGCTGAGATGTCTTATCCTTACTTAAACCACCGCTTAACCACACTAATAAAACCAGCACATCAAATTTCTCACCACATCTCTCTCCCAATGGTCTACCAAAAATTTAATATTGCCACTATCAACATCTGTAGCAAAATTACAGAATTACATGCCATATATCACATTATACGCCTGATATTATTGCCATCACAGATACCTGGTTTAAGCCTAGCATAAAGGAATCTAAACTACTCCCTCCAGGTTACAGTATTATCAGAACTGATAGATCTCACAAGAAAGCAGGTGGGGTAGCCTTAATTTATCTAAATTTGTACAATCTCTGTCCATATTCGCACATCCCCAAATTCCAAAATGCCAAAATACATATATCATTGCTAAAGCTTGACAAATATATATCTGTATGGTTACAGTCTATATCCCACCTAGAAATAATATACCAACTTTAGAAGAAATTCTGTCCTAGAGAACTAATAACATATCTTATGAAAATATCAAACCAAGAGATGTAAATATTGACTGGCAAAACCTCACATCACACCTTCCTTCAGCTAGAATAAACCTTTATGGTTACACAACTTCTCAAGACACCCATTAGATTTAATAACACCATTGGGAAAGCAAAGATGCAGTTCTATCGTAGATATTGGTCGCTCTGACCCAGTAAATTTACAACCTCTAGAACCTATCCAGACTCACTTAGTGACCACCTTCTGGCCTGTATTCATTGAAATACCACCCACTAACCTAACACTCACCAACTTAAAACATTACAAAAATTTCTAAATTCCAGGAAAACTCCTTCATCAACACATTGAAAGCTTTTAATTGGCCTGCCCAAAAAGTCTACCAATTGACAAGGCAGTAGACACTGCATATCCCACCTGGAAATATTATATCAGCTTTTAAAGAAATCCTCCCCTGGGCAACTAATTACATATATGAAACTATCATACTAGGAAATGTAAATATCAAGTGGCAAAACCTTACATCAGGCTATCCTTCAGCTAGTATAACCCTTTAGGGTTACATACAACTTCTCAAAATGCCCACTAGATTTAATAATATCAGCAACCTCTAGAACCTATCTAAACTCACTTGGCGACTGTTGCTTGTCCCTCTGTACTTAGAAGACAAGCAGATGGGATAGTTCATGTAAGATGCTTTATTATATAGAAACACAGGATGGATAGCAGCATCAATAAATATAAATTAACTGATTAACAGATAGAGCTTATACACATGCATGCTTACATCTCTATAGCTAACTACAAAATGGCAATCTGTCTCTGCACATACTTAGTAATCAATACACTTAGTACATGCCCACAGGAGGTTTCTTAAAGAGATATGTACACTAATCTACACATCCTTCCTCTTAAAGAAAAGATTGCCTTTTATCAAAATAAGATTACAGTTAGGCATGCATCAATGTAGGTAGTCAGAAAAATAAACACAGTGCTCAGGTTGTTCATATTGTTCATGTCCAAGTTGCTGTATATCTGGAACATGGTCTAGAGATTTGACCGGATCTTGTGACATAACCATCAGGACTGGACTTAGCAACAGGGACAGGTTTCAGTGAACAGCTCATCTCAGAATCTTCTGGATTTATCACAGGAATGGGAATGTTTTCTGGAACTTTGTCTGGCACTGGAACACAGGACAACTCACTCTGATATAAAGAGTCTTTCTCACAGGCTATGTGCTGTGGTATAGGCTCAGACACTGGTATCAAATGCTTCCAATTCCACCTAAAAACTGCTCCTTGCAGTTCCACAATGTATGAACTCAGCTCTGGGCAGACATTCTTCATGACTTCTATCCGATCATAACCTTTGAACCTTTGCATCCTTACCACTTCACCTTCTCATAATGGATTGAGCAGTTTGCTGGTCTTATCGTAGTAGGACTTCTGGGTTAAATGCTTCTTCAACAGATTGGCTTACACTGACCTGTTGTTCTTGACACATGGAACCAGCAATTGATTACTGATTGGTAATGTGGTTCTGGTTTGTCTCGACAGAAGTCTCTGAGCAAGAGAAATAGAAAGTTCACTCCAGTGGTTCTACTTGATAGAAGCACCGGGAACTAATGGCAGCATGATGCTAAGGCACTTCTATTGGCTAGGCTTGTAAAGGTTCCAGGGCTGTTGGCCTAGTACACACCTATGAACCAAGATGTTTATCACGAGGAATATTTCTAAAATTTAAGAGATTCAAGAAAATGTCACTGTTATCTTATTTTGACTTCTGTAGTAACTGTTTTGCACTTTGAACTGCGTGTTCTGCCAAAACCATTCAACTGTGGGTACTGTGGGCTACTCGTCCCACTCTTCACCAAATCTTTTGAACTGTTGGCTTGTAAACTGCGTGCCTTTGTCAGAAATAATTTTATGTGGAGATCCATGCACTGCAGAATGACTCTTCATCTTAGTAATGACAGTACTGGATGCTAGATTGGGAAGTAGGTCAATCTCGAACCAATTGGAGCAAGAGTCTACTAACATCAAATAATGCTGACCATTCCACTCAAAAATGTTGGTAGCTACTGTCAACCAAGGTAGTTCCAGAATCTGGTTTAGCTGAAGTGGTTCTTTATGTTGATGTGGCGTTGTACTGTTAGACACAAAACAAGATGAAAGTACTCTCTCAATATCTTATGACAAAGAAGGCCAAAATACTAATCCTCTCACCCTTCTTTTGGTAGATTCGGTTCCTGGTTGACCACAATGTAATGTACTCTGGTTGCAAGGACTTTGGAACAATAACTTTAGGACCTTTCATGATAATAACATTGACAAAATCTCATCTCTGTATGGAAAATAAGGTTGCACTTCTGGAGGTAAACTATATTGTCTTGACGGCCATCCTTCCTTGAGAAGGTAGTTGAGCTTCTGTAAAACTGGATCTGCAGCTGTGTGATCTCTCAGCTTATCAAGACACGTGGAAGAAAAATTTCTCACTTCCATAGCTTCAAAATTAAATTGCTCATTGTCATGTTGTTCAGTGGTAATTCTGGGTGATCTGGATAATGTATCAGCAAGATAAAGATGTTTGACTTTCTTGTAGACAAGATTGAAATGATACTTTTGCAGTCTCAACATCATGCGTTGCAATCTGGCTGGAGCTGTATGCATAGGCTTTCTCAGGATAGTGACTAGAGGTTGAATATCTGTTTCTTTGGGTCTAAATCACGAAGTGGAACAATAACAAGAGCGAACACTCTTATATCGAACCCTAAAAGTCGAAAGTACTGAATGCCAAACACACAGAACAGCAATTTTCTTCCCAGGGTGTGGTGCAATCTTGGAGTTGGTATATTTAAGTAGGGGGGTGTGGGGGGGAGTGAAGCCCCCATTTTATTTTCTGTTCAGATTTGTTTTTTTTTTTCCTGAGCAGAGATTTTTTTTCCTGGGGAAAAAAATTGCTGTTCCGTGTGTTCGACATTCAGTACTTTTGATTTTTAGGGTTCGGTAAAAGAGCGTTCGCTCTTTTAATCATTCAACATCGTGATATAAACCCATTTCTATCTGGATAGGTCTACTATACATATAATCATGGAACTTGGAACATGCAAACACAATTGCCAAAAGTTCTTTCTCTATCTGAGCATACTGCATTTCAGCTTATGTGAGAGTTCTGGATGCATAGGCAACAGGTTGACCCTCTTGTAAAATGACTGCACCAAGACCAAATTTTGAAGCATCACATGAAAGAGTAACTGGTTTGTGGACAGCACAGTATCTCAGAGTAGGTGGACTGGCAATTCTCTCTTTCAGGACATCAAATGCTCTCAGGTGTTGTTCTAACCAAGCCCAAGATACATCTTTATGTGTTAGCTCTCTGAGTGGTGCTGATATTTGACTCAAGTCTGGAATAAACTTGCCTAGGTAGTTAACCATGCCAATAAAATGTTGCAGGGCTTGCGCATTGTCTGGAGCTGGCATCTTCAGAATTACCGTTTGCTTAGTAGGGTCTGGTCTTAAGCCTGAACTGGTAAATAAATGACTTCTTGTAGCCTGAATTTGCATTTCTGTTGATTGAGCTTAAGATTCACCTGACATGTCCTTTCCAGAACTTTTCTAAAGTTTCTGTCATGCTCAGCTTCACCATTACTTCCTACTATTATGTTGTCTACTATAATAGCACAAGAATACCCAGAAAAAATTTGCTCCATTGCACGTTGAAAGACTTCACTTGCAGAATATATCCCAAATTGCATTTTCAGAAATCTGTACCTTCAAAACAGAGTACTGAAAGTAATAAGCAATGAGGACATTCCTGTCAAGCAAAGTTTGCCAAAATGAACTCTTTCCCTCTAAGACAGAAAAACAGTGGCATTTGGCATCAAGACTATGATTTCTTTGACTGTGCGCATTGGATGATGAGGTCTTTTCAATGCCTTGTTCAAATCTCATGGGTCAATACATATTCTGATGTCATCTGAGCTTTTCTTATGAGCTACCACCATGGAAGATACCCCCTCTGTAGGAGTTTCAACTGGACAAATCACACCTTGTCACACCATTTTATCTAGTTCGGCTTTAACTCTTGTCTGCATAGCTACTGGAACTTTTCTGGCTGGCCTGATAACTGCACTGACATCTGGGTCTAAGTTCATGGAGTTAAGCTTGCCTAATTTGTCTTTGAATAGATCAGCATAGATAGAAAAAATAGACTGAGCAAAGTTAGAGTAGTGGTCTTTGAAGTTAAAATGGTGAACTTCCTTATTAAATGAAAGCAGTCCCATTTTCAAACTGTCTCTGAGCCCTGATAATGACTGGATGTGCCTCTTGACCACATAAAATAATAAGATACAGCTTCTCCCAGCAGAATAACATGAAAGCATAACTGAGCCTTCAGTTTGAATCTCTTCACCACCATATGCAACAAGCTTTGGACACTTTGTCAAATCAAGCCTTTTCTTAGCACATAGTCTAGCAAATGTTTCTGCAGACATAACATTGCACTTTGAGCCAGTGTCAGCTTTGAGCTCTATGGGTTTGTCAATTAGCCAGACAGTACAAAATACTTCATTCTTGGCTAATAAATCAACTGCATTGACTGTCTCACTAAACACTGACACACCATCAACATAACTAAGTTGGGAATTGCTGACTGAGAGCCCAGTGTCTGTTATTCTTAAAGTGTATTAGTTCTGGTTTAAGCACTTGGGCTTCAGGCCAGTTATTTTACATTAAGAAGGTTCGTGGTCTGCACTCTTGTGGGATAAGAGGCTGGACTCTGCCCTTCTGAGCTGGGAATTTCTGGTTAAAGGTTTATAGTGCCTGAATATTTGAACTGTATTTTACTGAAATTGGTAGACCTTGTTTGCTGTAGCATAGACTAGATCCAGGCCTGCTGAATCTAGCTTTGTTTATATGCTTGTTGTTTGTTTGCTTGTTATTTCCCTGGAACGCTAATTCCACCTAATACGTGGCTTCTCAGTGCTTCTGTGGATCACTAGTGATATCTGCATTGCTTACTGTACTTGTTTCCTTGTTTCACTTGAAAGAAAGTTACTGTTTGTCGTTTTTGCATTTAAGTTACCTGTAACACATTGCACTTAAGTTACCTGGCACTTGCTCGCTAAAGCAATTATATAAGTCAGCACTAAAAATTAAAAGCACTACACCCTCACTCCCCACTGGCCCTTGTTTTCAATTATTAAGGAATTCCCAATATTATTCTAGCATGTCCAAAGGTCAGTTGTCAATCTCCTCTCCGGTCCAGCTGGTGAATCTGGGAATCTTGAGGCAATGTTACAACTGCCTCATGTACACAGACAACCCTCTCCTCCTCCCAACAAATTCCAACACATGTGAGAGATGCAACCATATAGCCAAACTGGAGGCTAAGCTCTCTCAACTCAGTACTGGCATAACCAGTCAGGAGGAGAAGGAAACCACACTCACTACAATTCCAGTCTCACATAGACCTACCACGACAGCAAACCAAACACATAATCACACAAAAACATACTCGGAGGCTCTAAATAAAGATCTGCCTAAGCAGCAGAGACCTCCAAAGCAGACACCCAAGCAACCGCTACCCCAAAACAAAACACGTGCAACACATATCTCACAAAGCCAGTCACAGTCACAGCCCTTAAGACTAAACAACACACCTGATACACTTGTAATAGGTGATGCTATCGTCAGGCACACTGACGTCCCGCTCACCAGGCTGAACAAGGAGAGGGCCATGGTGAGCAGCCTGTCGGGCGCTAGGATCCGCCACATAACACAAGCACTCAGGTCACTCCAAGGCAAGTACAAATATGACTCAGTCATTGTCCATGCTGGTGTGAATGACCTGAGATGTACCTCCCTGGACTACATGAAAAGAGACATAAAGCAGCTCTCTGAGCATGTAGCCCAGGCCGGTATGACCCTGACCTTGAGTAGCATCTTACCCTCACCAAGAATGATGCCACAATATGAAGACAAGATGATCAATTTCAACAATTGGCTTAAGTACTGGTGTCATTCAAAGGGGATCCAATGCCTGTCAACTTGGGATGATATGCTCGACAAGCCACGATGCTTTGCTAGGGACGGCTTGCACCTGTCACCCCTGGGCTTTCGGATACTGGCAAAGGCTCTTGCTACCCCCACAGTGCCTTTTTTAAGCAAGGCTCAAAAGACAAACCCACCTCCATAGGTATCACAAGGGATAAGAAACTAAGAGTAATGCTACTCAACGCCAGAAGTCTAAACCTCAATTTGCATGCACTCAAAACTCTCCTTAGAATGGAGAACATCGATATCTGTGCAGTAACAGAAACCTGGTTCAGGGCTCCTGAGAGCACCCCAGCACTACCAGGTTATACCTCATACCATGCTTTTTGGCCCCAAAACTTGGACCGAACCACAAAAGGAGGGGGAGTATCGATATTCATCAAAGATACCCACACCTCCAGGTTGGTGGCAAAGCACGAAGCATCAGAGACTATCCATGTGCAACTAACAGTGGGTAAAACTGCCTTCCAGTTTATAGCCTGCTACAGACCACCCTCCCAAACCCAGGAACCCCACTCGGCCTTTCTGAGAACACTGGAAAATATGAAGGTCTCTCCAAACACCATTATACTGGGTGACTTCAACTACCCAAACATAGACTGGGAGCATTACTCTAGCTCCAACACCCTAGCCCAAAGGTTCCTAGAATTTATAAACTCAAATGCTATGGAACAACTTGTTACCACTCCCACAAGAGGGAAAAACATACTGGACCTGATCATCACCAACATGGGGACTCTATGCTCCAGACCAGAAGTGTATCCCTCACTAGTGAGATCAGACCATAAACTAATCTCACTGGATATTCACATCCCGACCCCACCCCCTGCCCAGAAAACCACAGTGAAAAACTTCTCTAAAGCAAATTTCACACTCCTCAAAACCGAGGTGGAATCCTTCAAAGCCCCCGGGCCTGTGGAAAATACGGCCCAGACCGCAGAATCCTTTATAAACACATTCTATGAACACCTTCAGGAATGCATGGATCATGCGATCCCAAATAAAACCAAGACCCAATCCTCCAAAGGCAGACGCCCTGTCTGGTGGACCCCAGCCATAAACAAACTATACAACAGAAGGAGGAAGCTACTAAATGATAGAGCAAAATCCCAAAAAGGGAAGGCATCACTGATCAGTATTAGCAAAAAACTACGGGCACTCATAAAATTGTCTAAGGCCAGCTTCGAGAGAAAAATTGCACAGGACACTAAGGATAATCACATGGCTTTCTTTAGTTATGTTAGGAATCTGGGTGGTAATTCCCAAATATGCTCAGAATTAATCCAAAATGACAAAAGATACACTGAACCCACAGACATTGCCAACATCCTAGCTGACAGGTTCAGTGCAAACTCCCCCCCCCACCAAAAGGGCAAATATCTATCCCAGCAGAGTGCTGCCCCCCTGACATCTCAGATGCTCAGGTAAGAGCTGCCCTCTCCAAAGCAAAAAACACAGCATCAATGGGACCAGATGGTGTCCCGGGCTGCGTCCTACATGAACTCCAAGAAGAGATAAACCCAAACATAAAACTACTGTTCAATCTCAGCCTTACTACAGGATATGCGCCCAAAGAGTGGCATACAGCAACAGTGGTCCCTCTCCATAAAGGTGGTGCCTCAACGGATCCTGGAAACTATCGCCCCATAAGCCTGACTAGCTTGGTCTGCAAAGCTATGGAAAGGATCATTATGGACCTCATAAATAAAGATATTGGGGACCTACAGACACTGGATCCTACCCAGTTCGGCTTTGTTAAGGGCAGATCCTGCCTCTTAAACCTGGTTGATTTCTTTGAAACAGTCACCAACGCCATTGACGAGGGGAAGGTGGTCCACACAGCCTACCTGGACCTCGCAAAAGCCTTTGATACAATACCCCACTCAGGCATTATAGATAAGCTTACCAGCTTAAATATAAACCCCTATGTCACTAGATGGATTGCAAACTGGCTCAAGGACAAAACCCACATGGTTAGAATTGCTGGAGCCATGTCAGACTCCAAACCAGTTACAAGTGGTGTCCCACAAGGCTCAGTCCTGGGACCTCTCTTGTTCGGTATATATTTCTCGGAGGTACAGGCCAACATGGAAGGACTGTGGCTGACCAAGTTTGTAGATGACTGCAAACTGGGTGCCATAATCGACTCTCCAACCGACACAAGCGTCCTCCAAAAGGGCCACATAGAAACAGACAACTGGTGCCAGAGCCATGGCCTCAAGCTAAATGCCAAAAAGTGTATAGTCATCCCCTTTGGCAAAAACAAAGTGCCCACAAATTACCACATAGGTAGTAATCCATTAAGTACAGAAGAAGTAATTAGGGATCTGGGGACCCAAGTTGATAGCAATCTCTCATTTGACAACCACGTGGCCAAAGTGGTTAGAAAAACATTTTATATAGCCCACCTAATCATGAAGGGATTCACATCTAGATCAGGGGAGGTCATCGTGCCTCTTTACTCATCCCTCATCAGGCCCATAATTGAGTACAATGCCCCTTTTGGGATGTACCTTACTAACACCTGCAGCAACTGGAAAGACCCCAAAAGTACCTCACCAAGAGGATCAAAGGGCTCAAACAGATGCCATATGCTGCCCAGTTAAAGAAACTCCAGCTCTACTCAGTGGCATACCACCTGTTCAGAGGCAATCTGTGCCTGATGTATAAAGCCATGTCCAACCCAGAATTAATGGACATGCTGCACCTCAGAAAATCCAAATCCCATCGAGCTACGCACTTGAGAGACTTGAACCTCAGCACTAAAATAAATAGGACATGCTGGAGGGAGAGATTCATAACCCAGAGGCTCCCTTCACTCTGGAACAAAATCCCAGTACAGGTTAGGCAGAGTCCCTCATTGACTCTCTTCAAGAGGAATCTTGATGAGTGGATGGGAGATCATAGGTTTACCCCGGGTATCACTTCTGTGTCACTGTTATACAGAGGCACAGTATACTAACCTCGAAAAAGGGCATAGCAAAATAAATTTAAAATGGGTGGCGAAAGCCAAACACATTCTGGCTAGGCTCATAAATGTCCTAGGGCAGATAGCCTAGTATGAACCTATGAACCTATGAACCTATGAGACTCTGGGTCATGACTTTCTAATTGATCAACTCATTTCTTACAATGATCCTTTTTAGTAAAAGAATGTGCACCCTTTGATTTACAAAATCTTTTGAAATGATTCCATCTCTTACATTTGTGACATTGCTGACCAAAAGCTAAGCACGTTTCTCTTTTAGTACTACAGCCAAATAGCCAGCGACACTCGTTCTGTATGAAAATCTGTAAATTCCACCACAATACAATGATATGAAGCACAATGAATATTTCTCCAATGAAAACTTCTGGTACACAGATGAAAGTCTGTTTAATTCCACAGCGTTTGTACAATATAAAACACAGCACAGTATAAGCTTCACAAGTAAAACTCCTAGCGCCTCGGCCACACTAGCCTTTACAGAGTAAAATGCTCACTCTAAGCATAGTAATTTATATTCAATTTAAAACTAATTAATCAATTAGCTATCTGAAACACTTTTTTAAAGCAAAATTAGCATCATTTTAAAACTACTATAACAAAAATTAAATAAAACTTTGCCAATGACATTCCCTGTTTTTTTTTTTTTTTCTTAACTAGTGGTCTTTAGAATGTTTGTCTTTTAGATTCATGATTACTGCCGCAATTATGACAATTAGCAATTAAACTAGGTTGGGGCCCATGCTTTGAGTTTGCTGCCTCACTCTTATGCTTCACTGAGGCTGTGCAAACTATGGAACTTGCTAGAAAGCTCTGAGATTTGCCAGTTGGTGTGTCAGAGACTACAGTTGTTGCCATGTGCCTGGACCTGTTTGTTTTAATAACATGCTGCATACTATCAACATGAGCTTTGCTGCAGTAACTTCTAAAGCTATTCTCACTTATAAGCATATTTGTGTACTTTTCTGTGAGCTCATATAGCTGACAAATCTCAATGGCCTTATTCAAAGTTAAATCACTGTCACGAAGCAAAATCTTTCTCACAGCATCATCTTTAATACCACACACAAGTCTGGCCTTTATCAACTCATCCCTTAAATCACCAAATCTGCATGTTTTAGCTTTATTCTCAGGTCAGTTATATATGCTGCAAAAGTTTCACCAGACTTTTGATCTTTTGTGTAAAATAAGTGCCTTTCCATTGTAATGTTGGTCTAGGGGCTACACATTTCTCTAAATTTACGTTTTAAGCACTCAGGTTCCTCCCGTGACTCAGCCAGTACAACAATACGACAGTTTTCCCCCTCTCCAGCATTGATAGCAGGTGCATACACAAATGAACGTTCCCTTTCAATGACTTCTGATCCAGCTAAATTAAGTAGAATAAATGCCTTTGTACGGCCATCTTTATCAGAAAATACAACCTGTATGAAAATGTCATACTCTTGTCAAACACTCTCCAGTTCTCTGTAATAATATTATCAAACACTAGTGGACCTTGTTTTCGAAATCCTTCAGCCATGCCAACAAAGTATGCACAAACACACTGAAAATACGGCCCTTGTATTTATTTATGAACAAGTTATCTCTATGCAGCTTACAGTAACACACAAATGCACAATAAACTCTTCGAAATACTGTACTTTGTGAAATATGTTCTGAAATGGCTGAATTTGTGAAATAACTTTACTGTAACACTGCACAAACATGCAAACACTTCATACACTTTTGATAACTCAGATAGCTTCAGTTAATACGAAACATATGGATCTGCAAAGCATGTATTGAAAAATGTGGTTGTTTCTCTTTATTTTATTTGTTTTATGCAATTCAGTCTTTTATTTCATACATTTTCTGTAGTAATTTGAATGATTCTAGCAATATCATACATTTCAACTTAATTTAATATCATTTAGAGTGGTCTGTATGCTTCATTTCATACTTTACAAATAAGAAATAGGTTGAGCAAGTTTAACATTAGAAATTCGTACCTGACCTGTTTTTTGCAGATTATACTTGTAGCAAGGGCAGTCCACTCTTGTACATACCACCAACTGTGCCTAGATGCCTCACAAAGTCAAACTAGAGAAACTGGAGTTCTTTCTGGCCATTAGATATGCTGTTTCTGACACCATGTTACCTGTCCCTCTACACTTAGAAGACAAGCAGGCAGAGTAGTTCATTTAAGATGCTTTATTATATAGAAACACATCAGGATGGATAGCAGCATCAATAAACATAAACAAACTGATTAACAGACAGAGCTTACACACATGCATGCTTACATCTCAACAGCTGACTGCAAAGTGGCACTCTGTCCCTGCATGTGCCCAGTAATCCATACACTTAGTACATGTCCGCAGGAGGTTTCTAAAAGAGATATGTACACTGATCTACAACCACATCCCAGCCTAAACTCATAGAAATACCACCCTCTAACCTAACACTTGCCAACTTAAAATATCCCAAAACCTTTCTAAATTCAAGAAAGACTCCTGCATCAGTCAAATAAAAGCCACTAATTGGTTTTCCAAAGCAGTCAATACTTTTAATACCTTATTCGTTCATACTTTAAATAGCTAGTGTTCATTAGCTATTTAAGTGACAAGCTCCAGTCTGTAAACTGTCAGAATATTCTCTCTGCCTACCTATACATTTCCACTGGTGTACCCCAAGGCTCTGTTCTTGGTCCCCTCCACTTTAATACAAGCACAATGACCTCTAGACCTCCACAGGTCCAGGCTCTCTTATACAATATACTTATGATTCCATGGTTCTGCGTACATCTAATAATCTGTCTCATGTCCTCCATACTACACAAGAAGCTTTTTCCTCAGTTGAGAGATGGCTCCATAATGCCCAACTACTACTCAACCCAAATAAACAAAGTTACTGCTATTTTCCCCAAATCATACATGCCTGACTAAGCAGATTTCAAAATCTTTTCACTAAACAAAACTGAAATTGAAGTCACCCATAAAAAACCTATTGGAGTGATTATATATGATACCCTTTAACTTGACCTGCATGTTCAAGATAACATAAAAAAGACCCATCGAAAATTAAGAATGCTCTGCAGGCATAAAAAATGTCCTTAATAACATCACCAAAAGTACTCTTGGCACTACCTACTTATTCCCATCTCTCTTATACTGTGCACCCATCCTAAATAGCCTTGAACCAACTGGTGAATACTTTAACTATTGACAAACATTTGCATTCTGTATTTTTATTGATATTTCTTTACTGGGATAATTGGACTGAGCAAAAACCTGTTTTCAGGGGAGACCCAGGGAGAAAACCTACACAGAATACATGTTACAACACCAGTAGATCAATACAATTCAGAATAAGATATACAATGGTCAGAAAAAAATATAAACATCAAACAAATCTATAGAAAAATATACAAGATAAATGCTTTTGAGATAAATTAGTATGAAAAAAGAGGAAATTTTACAATATAAATGCAAAATGAGTATGAAAATGAGTAGAACTGAAGTTGTGAATTTTTTACTTACTTAATATGTTATTTTGCTGTATTAGATTTTGTAATAACTTTGTTATTTAAATGTAACCATATTATGCCAAATGTGGACCTCTTCTTCCTAGCCCTCCACTGGCAATGGTACATTATTCCAGTTGGGCTTTCCCACCAAGCAAATGTCAAATAAATAAATGAATAAAAGTATATGCACGAAGCCCCTTATGTTACTTTTCATGTCTGTGAGAGATGTATAGGGTGGCCAGGACATTTTAACTGTGACACTAAAGAGAGATTAGCCCAAACTCCCAACTTCCCCAAAGCATTGTGTGGTTCAGAGACTTAACTGGGGGCACTCAGTATTGCAAATGAAGGTGGAATGTTTCAAAGCCTGTACCTCTCATTAACAAGTCCAACCTTTAGTCCTTTGTACTAACTGCCAGACATTCATTTCATATTCCTGTAGGCTCATGGTGCATGCCCAGTTATAACAAACATATGGCATTTTGTTGCTTGAATTTGCCATACTTGTCCAAACCACAGGTAGCAGATGTAAACATTGTTGGCTTCCTGCTATTGAGTATGCAACCTTTAAATTTATTTTCTTGTACAGTGTTATGTACCACTGCAGCCTCTCTAACCAATTGTGCCTTTACTTCTCAGGACATGTTCAAAGGTTAAATATGTTTCTGGCAGCAAATTTGCTTGAATGTGATTTGTTGTGATTTCTCTGTACAGTTACAGCTCTGGACTATTTTTAAAAACTCATTGATTTTCTTGACTTGAGAAATTAAAAGTTTTTGTCTTGCCTCACTCACTATGTTTAGTGTCAGAATGATCTTTTAACAAGCTCACCAGTTACATTTTAAGTTTTTACTAAGTTTCTTGGGAGTCAGAAGATTTTCCTTTAGACTGTAAGTCATAGCTCCTACTGCATTTGTGAGAATAACTTTTTTACTTCAATTGTATTTTTCCCATATCTGGACATTTACATTACTTCACGACACCCATGTTGACGGACAATAGAGGTATGACTGCTGAATCCTACACAAATGCACTTTATAAGCACTTACATGAGTGCATGGATCGTGCAATCCCTAACAGAACCAAGATGCTATCCTCCAAAAAAAGGAAGCCAAGCTGGTGGTCCCCTGCCATAAACAAACTCTACAACAGAAGAAAGAAACTGTTGCAAAAAAGAGTAAAATCCCATGATTGGAGAAACTCCCTGGTCAGCTTCAGTAAGAAGCTGAGATCCCTCATAAAATCCTCCAAAGCTAGTTATGAAAACAAAATCACCACTGACTCTAAAGACAACCACAAAGCATTCTATAGCTATGTCAAGAATCTCAATGGCAACATTCAGATCTGCTCTGAGTTGCAGCACAATGGCACGAAATATACAGAACCAACGGATATTGCCAACATCCTGGCAGATAGGTTCAGTGCTAACTTTACCCCTCTGTCATCCCCTAAATGGCCCATCTCTACACCAGAAGAATGCAAAGTTCCTGTAATCACGGCTGCACAGGTAAAAAACACACTATCCAATGCCAAGAACACAGCATCCATGGGACCTGACAACATCCCAGGCTGTGTACTACATGAACTATAGAACGAACTGGCACCCCACCTAAGTCCCATGTTCAATCATAGCCTCACCTCAGGCTATGTGCCCACTGAATGGCGCACAGCGACAGTTATCCCACTCCACAAAGGGGGAGCCACCACAGACCCCGGAAACTACAGCTCAATTAGCCTAACGAGCCTGGTCTGCAAGGCTATGGAGCGTATCATCGTGGAACTTATAAACAATGACATTGGTAATCTCCAAACTCAGGACCCCATCCAGTTCGGGTTTGTAAAAGGCAGATCATGTCTCCTAAACCTGATAGACTTCTTTGAAGCAGTCACCAAAGCCGTAGATGAGGGTAAGGTGGTTCACACAGCCTATCTAGATCTCACCAAGGCTTCTGACACCATCCCCCACTCTGGAATTATAGATAAACTCACTAAACTAGGTATAAATCCCTATGTCACAAGATGGGTTGCCAAATGGCTCACTGACAGAACCCACACTGTGAAAGTAGCAGACGCCAAATCCAGCTTCAGACCAGTGACAAGTGGAGTACCACAGGGTTCAGTCCTGGGTCCTCTGAAGCACAGGCCAACACAGAAGGTCTTTGGCTAATGAAGTTCGCAGATGACTGCAAACTAGGATCTAATCAAAACTCCAAAAGATGTGGACATCCTACAAAAGGGCCTTGCTGAGACAGATGCCTGGTGTTAAAGCCATGGCCTCAAGCTCAATGCCAAAAAGTGCATTGTTATTCCTTTTGGTAAAAACTCAGTACCCATGAACTACCACATAGGTGGCAGTCTACTTAACACCGAAAGTGTGATAAGAGACCTTGGGACACAGGTGGACAGTAGTCTCTCCTTTGATAATCACATCGCCACAGAAGTCAGGAAATCCTTCTATGTGGCACACCTCATCACAAAAGGTTTCTCATCCAGGAAAAAAGAGGTCATTGTTCCCCTCTACTCGTCACTCATTAGACCCATTATAGAGTACAATGCCCCTTTTGGTATGTACCTCACAAGACATCTACAACAACTAGAAAGGCCACAGAAATACCTCACAAAGAGGATTACTGGCCGCAAAGAGATGCCCTATGCAGACCGTCTCAAAAAACTGCAGCTTTACTCCGTTGCATATCGCCTACTCAGAGGCGATCTCTGCCTAACACACAAAGTTATGTGAAACCCAGAGCTTTTAGACATGCTCCACTTAAAGAAATCCCAATCCGTATGAGCTACATGCTCTAGGGACCTAAACCTCATCACCACAATAAACAGAACATGCTGGAGGGATAGATTCCTGTCCCAGAGACTTCCCATACTTTGGAACAAACTACCTATCTATATCAAACAAAGCTCCTCATTAGCACTGTTCAAGAAAAATCTTGATGACTGGATGAGAGATAGGAAATTCACCCTGGGGAACACTTCTGTGGCTCTGCTCGACAGTGGCACAGGAAAATAATTTTCTTGGGTGGCGAAAGCCAGGGTACCTTTGGCTAGGCTTATATAGGCCCTAGGGCCAATAGCCTAGTACCTACCTATGAAACTAAGCACAAAGTGCCTGTAGTTCCCATTTTTAATTTTCTTTGTTTCATTTTTCAATGTCCTTTCCCCAGTCCTTGAACCCCTGATCATCTAAAGTCAGATGTTATGTCTTGGATAGAAAGTCAAACTTTTTTTACTCATTCCAAAGCTTTAATATATGATCCATAGTGCACAGAAGTAACACATTAACAGAATGAAACTGGACTGCAAATAAACATTATCTGCTTTTGTGAAGTATACTGAAATATTTTATGCTTCAGCGTACATCACAAAAGCAAATGCTGTCTAATGCCATTTTCTAGTATAGCCAGGAAAATACTGTAGCAGAAGAATAAAAACACAAGATAGTGCAGTGATCCTTCTCTTCTCATCTGAGCCAAACATGGTGTCTTCCAACAGTGAAGCATTACCACTATGACTAAGCTTAATTGACTGGGAGTAAGGCATATGGAAGGTCATTATCTACAGGGAAGGAAACATGGCTGATGTGCGCCTACTTCTCTGCAAATGCTAACTGACTTCATGCAACTTAAATATATTGCTGATCAGTAAGACTTTTGTGGAACAGTTGTGATGCCACATAAATATCCAAACTGTTTGCCTGCTGATGCCAGTTTTTTTGTCTAAGTAGCTTTCTAAAAATATCTTAAGCCAGGCTTGTTCATTCTAAAGAACAATACAGAAGATCATGATCGGGTCTCCAATTGTAACCACATTATTATGTGTCTGAAACATGTATGCAAAGAAATTCATGTTGAGAGTGAAGCTTAAGAGGTGAACCTTGGTATCGGTGTCATGAATGCATAATGAAGGGTAACAACTGGAGTTCCAGTCATAACACTTTGTAATGTTGGATGGCGCAGTGGCGCAGTGGTTGCATTGTCTCTTCACAGTAAGAGGTTCTCCAGTTTGATTTTCGGCTGGGGTGCTTTCTCTGCGGAGTCTGAATGTTCTTCCTGTATTCATGTGGGTTTCCTTAGGGTGCTCCAGTTTCTTCCCATGTTATAAAGACATGCATCTGGAGCATTTCTCCCTGGGCCTCCACTGAAAATTGGCTTCATTCCAAGTTGGACTTTCCTGGTAAACAAATGTAAAATAATAAATAATAATAATAATGCATGGAGCGTCATTTATTCCATGTACTACTGGTTACAGGGGAAAAAAGCAAAACATGTTTTGCTGGCTTTCAAAGCCATAAAACACTTAGTGAGTATTGTTAAAAAGACAGTGTAGCACATCCTACGTTAGGGAAGGAAAGATACGGACAGATTTTTGGCAGAGACATCAGACTGAAAGAAAGCTATTTTTAATTCTGCTACTGTTGTTTGCTGGCCAGTAGTGTTAGTTTTACTACCTGGCATGATACTCGAGCTTAACAGCTTAAGCAGGGGTGCTTAGCAATTGTTAAGGCCAGGTCTCATGCTACAGAAACAGTTAACTGGTTTGTCTTTTTTGTGATATTGGAGTATAATCACTACACCCCATGTAGTACAAAAGATTTTGCACAAGATAAGGGGCAGCCCTTCAGACGTATACAACACAACAGGCCTTGCACATAATATTAACTGCTATGGCAGGAACATTGTTGTGTTAAACAAGCATTCCAAGACAGAGATATTTGTTGGCCAAAATTATTTTCCTACACATCTGAATGAAATGTATGACCATCTGCAGTAGTGAAAAATGCTTACCTCTGTGCATAAGCCATTCCCGGACTGTCTCTGTGACATCGAATGATATCCATTCATTCTCTCCTTTGGTTAAAACATTTCTTCCACTTATATAACGCTGGTTTGAGATGTAATTGTTTTCTCTTAGCACCTAAGGAAAAAGCAGAGCAGGTCTGATTAAGAACAAGATTGTCAAACAACATGGGTGATTTGCCACTACTTCTGTAAACAACCACAATTTTATGAAAAATGAACCAAAAATATAAGGCAAAAATCTGGACATTCTGCGAAAATCTGTACAGTTGAGAGGCATGTCTATGCATGTGCCAAAAACTGGGTTTAAGAACCATAATTCTTTACATGTTGATTACTTAACACTGACAGTCCACCAAAAAAAAAGTATTTGTGCCTATTTGTTGCACTAAGTTCACAATCTAATAGTAATTGCAATTTGCATAACTATAATGCTTTCACCCATTAAGCAACATACTATCAAAATGACAGTTTGAGGAACATTTACAGAACTCCTGACAGATTGCAAACTAATGCTCTGAACAAGAGTAAAGGTATTTTTTTATCTCATTTCATTAGTTTAATCAATGGTTAAGGGCAAACATGCTACAGATAATGAAACCATAGTCCACTAACGAATGTTATGAAACCAGCAGCTACTACCCTCTTGCACACACGCACATGCATGACACACTCACCCTTTCTCTCTCAAAGAATAAGATGCTGCAAGTTTTCCAGGTTCCCATTTTTTTCAGCTCAATCAATTGCTGATTGCCTTGACAAAGTGTAAATAATAAATCAAATGAAAACTGCTAAAAAGGCAAAATAATTGATTTAATGCAAAAATACATCCACACAGTAAGCATTTTTGTATAAACACATAGATGGCAGCCTGTAAAGCAAAGTCAACTGAACTGTTTTATAATGCAAAAACACATGACTATAGTCACATGATTGATGATATAATTTCCTTCTTCTCAAAAAGAATACTGTCACAATATTAATTATGTAATGTTCTTTTCAAGAAAATTTTGAGTTTTTCTGAATGTTTTAAACATGGAAATAGGGGTGGACAATCCTAGAATGTTTGAAAAAGAGCCAAGCCTGGGCCAAGCCAAGGGTCTGGATTGACTCTTAGAGCCAATTAAGCTAAAAGCAGGGGGGGTTAAGGAGCAGCACTGAGCTCCAACCACATCTGCAGAAATGCGCACAGAAACAGAACACACACACACACACACACACACACACACACACACACACACACACACACACACACACACACACACACACACACATATACTTTGCCCCTATGAAGCCAGCTTCATAGTTAGTTTCTTTCACACAAAAGCCACCTGCTCTCCCCTCAAAAAAAACTGTTAGCCACTCTGCATATGTTTCACTTACCTGACTATGAAGAAAGGGAAACAGTAATGATGTATTTTAATCTGATACTCGCAGACACAAACATTGTCCTCTCCCTTCAACATACTACAGCTCCCTGATCAACAGTGTTAGTATAAATGCCCTGTATCTTTGCACACAACCTACTTCCACCCAAAAAATAACCAACTTCTCTACCACTGATGTCAACTTTGATGAAGGTTAATATAGCCATCTCATACTCTTAGCTCATCAAGTAGGGACAAAGCCCAAAATGGTGCTGTTGTATACAATAACAGGTTTTGTGTCATTGGGTGTCTCTAATCCTTAACAGTTTATCAGAATACTAATAAGTTTATGAGGAACAGTCAAAAATAAGAGACAGTCTGTGGTATCAGGGAGAGTTGAAAGGTATGAGCCACTGGTTAATGCATTCTAACTTTGTTTTCATACATGTGTAGATGTTCCTCCACCCACAGCAAGTCATGTCAATAGCCATTTTACTGCCTTTTGTTTTTTACACTCAGATTACCTCCCTCAGTCCCAGAAGTAAAGGGCTCAGTGCTACATTCTCTCATGTTGTTATGCACTGCTACAAAATATCAGCCCTAATTCACTGTAACTAATTATTGGTCAATTCTCTGCACAACTCTCAATCTTCATCTTAACAACGTGGTACACTGTCTGTCATAACAAGAGCAAATAGATAAGTGGGGAGCATTTCCAATGTCTGCATATTTTAAATACATACGTTCTGCTTTACATACATCAATCAATCATACAAGGGTTAGCCAGCAGTGTGCCCACATCTCTACCCCTTACTGCTTTTGACTGCATCGGCTACAGAAATGGCACATGATTACATTACAAATATAAAAGTCCAATTCCTCAAAAAAAACCTCAGCCTGTAGCTTGTCCCCCTTTCTGTCACTGCCAAATACAGTACAGAGGTCACTAGTCCCCAGCATCAAAATACAGTTCAGCCTGTCCACCTGTCTATCTTTGTTAAGCAGACTACAGAAATCATCACTCTCCTGCTTAGAAAAATAAATAAATAAATAAATTAATAAATAAAAACACAGTTCAGCTTGCAAATTGTCCACCTCTCTGCCTGATATAGGTACTAACATAATCTGCAGGTTTCTTTTAAATAAATATTATTTAGCTGTCCTCCAGAAAACAAAACAAATTAGCAATTTATTTTTATCTAACATAACTCCAATAAAAATTAAAGTGGATCTCCACCAAGCAAAACAGCACATACTAGGTGTTCAACAGGCTAATGGAAGCTTCTTGTATTGTCTGTCAGAAACTACAGAGTTCACCACAGATCCTTTAATGAATTAAAATTCTCCAGTCATTATCCCAAGACTATCTTCTTCTTGAATGCTTTCTGAAAAAAACAGGTATTTCTAGCAGGAGACCAGCAATTTAAATTGCTTTATGCAACACTATGTGTAACTCCCCGACAAGGTTTAATTAGCAGGTTGGACCTAACAGAGAAAGCGACCAGAGCCTGCAGGTACAGTCTGAGAAAAAAAGAAAAAAAAAGCCAGCTCACTGGTAACACCCCCAACAAAAGTTCAGTCAGTTACTCACAGGTTGCAGATCTCAAAACACTGTAGTGTGTGTGTGTGTGTGTGTGTGGGGGGGGGGGGGGTTGGCTTGGCTCATTCTTGGCTCTTCTCCATGCCATAACACAAGTCAGTGCTGAGTTTATTTTTGATCTGCATCAAGTCTAACCTGCCAAGAATATTCTTCAAGTCCAGTTCATCATCTGTATCCAGCATTACTTTTAAGGTTATTAGCTACATCAATTACAGAAAATAAAAGATGTTTATCCTTTCCACACACCTCTGTATTTCTATATAGAGCATTAATATTGCCATTTATATTCATAGTATGCATTTGCTCATATATAATAAAATGAACCTCTCTAGATGTTTTCCCAATATAAAGAGTCATACTGCACTTTGTACAAGTTGATAAAGAAACAATGTATCTTGATATACAAGTAAATACACAGTTCCTACAGCTTACTGGTATTAGGCCAAAGCCTAGAACTCTGCTCTTCTCTTCTAGGTTTGTAAATAAGCTGAAAGGCCTAAATGTAGGCCATTATATTGTAAAATGGATAGCACACTGGCTAATAAAAACAACATACACTTTTACAGTAACAGCTGCCATTTCAGAAAGCAAAGAAATTACTAGTAAATGCCCTCAAAGCTCAGCAATGGGGCTCCTTATGACATGCGGCTAATGAAATCTACCAAATAACTGCAAGATGGCTGTTGCCATTCACTCATCATCTGATACCATCATCATCATCATTATCCTCAGCCTTGTTTTTCCCATTTTCTACATGGCGTCAGGGTGTTATGTCAACTGTCGCCACCTCTCTCAATTCAGTGTTACTCTCCTACCTACTTCAACAATTATAACTGACTGTCACAGATCTTCTCTCACACAATCCAGCCATCTCTTTGCTGGACACCTTAATTTCCTTTTATCTTCTTCCTGTCTGTCCCAAGTCTTTGTCATCAGATTGATCTGCTTTTCTGCACATGTGCCCAAACCACTGTAATATATTGTCTTTGATCTTCTATGCCATAGGAGCTACTTTGGCTTCTGCAATGATGTCCTCATTTCTTCATCTGTTCCACAGTGTGCACCCTACCACCCATCTCAGGCACTTCACCTCCATCACCTCTTGCATCCTTAACTGTTCTGCATTTACTGCCCAGGTTGGTGTACCATGCAGTAGTACTGGTCACAACCCTGTTTTGTATACTTTACATTTCAGCTTCTTTGTCATTCTTCTGTCATGCACTACACGTGACACTCTGTACCAACTGGCTGCAGCCTCTCTGATTCTAGCTTTGACCTCCTCATTCAAACTTCCCGTGTCCTCAACCGCCCCTCCAAAATACTTGAAGCTATTAACCTGTTCTACTATTTTCCCTTCTATCTCAATTCTCATCTTCTTTTGATTCCCCCATTTGATGCCATTACCACTGTCTTATCTGTACTCAGTTTCAGCCCATATGCCTTCAGTTTTGCATTCCATTCCCCTACTCTGTGCTGACATTCTTGGTCTGAGTTAGAGTCTGCCTGTAATGACACATCAGCTGCATACAGCAACTTTGTTGAGCTGTCCCCTTTGACCTATTTGCTAATGTAGTCCATCAGCAGTATAAACAGTAGTGGGCTCAGAGTTGAACCCTGATGCACAACCACCCGCAAGCGGAACCCCTCTGAGAGTCTGAACACTGCTTATACTTGAGTCATTAGGTCCTCGCACATAGGCTGTATACTGCCCAAATCTGTTTTCTTAGGACCTTGTCACATGCTTTCTCCAAGTCTAGGAATGTCAGGTTGGACTCTTTCATCATCTCTAGCTTCTTCTCAACTATCCAGTTTACTCCAAACATTGTGTCAGTTGTGCTGCATCCTGATCTAAATCCAAACTGGTCATCTTCCATCTTTTTTTCTACTACTCTATTTGTTTATCAGTTACCCTCTCCAGAACATTCATACAGCGTAACAGGAGTTGGATACTTCTGTACTGCCCACAGTTGTGAAGGTCTCCTTTCCCTCTATATGGTTAGGAGTATCTTCGGGAGAAATTTCTCCCCTATCTCACCAACATCTTGATCTTATCTGCAGCTGACTTCATCTGAGTTTGCTGCTTTCTCTGACTTCATTTTCCTTAATACTGTTCTTAGTTCTTCTACGATGGGCTTCTCCTCTTCTTTTGTTTTAGACTGTGTCTGGGACAGTACAACTTCTGTAGAGTTTTCTTCATTCAAATCCACTGAAAGCACTCCTTCCACTTGGCTTGGATGTCTTGTGGACTGGTGAGCAGGTTGTTAATGGCATCCCTTACAAAGAGCATCTGACTAGCTTCTTTATCTTTCTGTCCTCGCCTTGCAACCTGATAGACTTTCTTTGTGCCATTTATTGAGTCACTTTCTAGAAGCTGGTAGAGTGCCTCTGATGCCTTTTTCTTTGCTATTGCAACTTCTCTTTTTGGCTCTTTGTTAGCCAACCAGAATTCACTCAGCCTGATCCATCTTTCCTATCTCTGACTTTTCCTGCACTCCTTTCTTTAGATGACTTCCTCTACTTCTGCATTCCAACGACAGCATTCTGAGCACATACCAAAGTTCAGATGTTATTTCCTCCCAAAAAGGTGGTTGGCAATGAACCCCTGTTTGTATACAAAAGGGCAAAAAACATTAATAATATTGCAGAAACACCAAGGCTGACCTATAGTTTTAATAGGGCATATAAAGCTACCACAAAGTGTGGGGTATGTAACCAGTATAAATACATTTGTTAAAATAACCCCTTGGTGTTATAAAATGCTTTAAAAAAATGTGATATGTCTCAAAAAAGTAATTGTAATACTAAATGCATTATTTACCTTGCAATGTGCTTGAATGTCCAACTTTTTATGTTGGCAAAATGGAAAATGCATTTAAAAAGCACTATTATTTCCAAGGGCAATGTTAATGACGCCTTATTTAGGCACTCATTGAACTGTGTCCCATTTAAAAAATTTTTTTGTTTATTATTTTTGAAGAAGTTGTCCCTAACCGTAGAAGTGGAGCATGGCAGGAAAAAAATAGGGGTCTATATCATAAAGTCGAATGCTGAAAAGTCTGAAGCACAAAACTTTGAACTTCAAAGCTCAAAATCTGACAACATCGAATGTAAAATAAAAAAACACTAAATACCCAAAACAAAAAAAAATGCTCTATGCAGCCCCCCTGCACCCCCCCACACCCCTTGCTACTTAAATATACCAACTCCACGATCGCACTACAGTGCAGTAAAGGGAAATCTTCCCTTCCCGCACTCTATGGCGATCTCCGTTCTACATTTCAACGTTTTTGAACTTCGAGATTTCCAGTTCGAAGTTTTGTGCTTCTGACTTTTCAGCATTCAAAGTTATGATATAGACCCAAAAAATAGGCTATAGTGAACTTATTTGGCAGTTAAAGTTGGATGCCATGCACCTTGTTTAAATGATAATGTTTCTCTCATCCCAGTCTTAAAGCAAAGGGTAGCAAAATTATAATTAAATTATTAGTTTTAAGAATAGACTATGAATTTATTTAACTACCTGATTATTATAGTATATTTCTATTTCCTTTTAAAATGGTACTGTTTACTGTAAATTGCTTCAGTTGCTTGCTAATTGTTAAATTCTTGACCATGTGATTAATTGGATTTTATATATATATATATTGGTATTTGTAGAGTTTTATTTGATGTCTGAAATTCCATTGTCAGTGTTCTGTCTGGGATGAAAAGCATTTTGGCTTAAACAAGACAAATTTTTCATACTAATAAATATTTTTCTTTTTAAACTTCAGTCTCCAGTGGTTTGCTATTTTTTTTCACGTTTGTGGACTTTTTTTGAAGTCTCGTTTTGTGCACTTACTCTTTTTGTTTTTTGGTTACATTTTATACCCTGCCTGCACAGAATGCTGCAGTGCTCTTTATTAATTAAAGAAAAAAAAAAAGAAAGATTTTTTTTTACTTTTAAAACACTAGCAAGCAGTTGCAAAAGTCTGACCACACACAGAGTGATACAGTGCTCAGGTTTGACTACAAATGCAATACTGGCTTTTAAAAGCTGGTACTGCATTACAGATTGGGAACAGATGATTGCACCCCCCCCCACACACACACATTTTGCCCAGGGCAGTTGTCCATCTTACCCTGCTCTAGCTATGCTACTATATGTGTGTGTGTGTGTGTGTGTGTGTGTGTGTGTGTGTGTGTGTGTGTGTGTGTGTATATATATATATATATATATATATATATATATATATATATATATATATATATATATATATATATATACTCTGTGATCACACAAATTCACTTATCCCCCATTGTACAGCTATCGCCATACAAATGGTATTCTTGCACTGTCCCACATTCCTTATTTCAATGAGTAAAAAGGTCAGACAGAAAAAGCAATCAGTAAAAACTAAAAGAAAATTCTAGCCAAGCTAGAATTTCATCTGTGTGATCTCTTAAACCTCTTGTATTAGAGGCACATGGGACATATGCAAATGATCCTTAAGAACATCAGGTGTTTCAGCTCTATGGTGCTTCTGAATGTCTATGATCTTTTTTTTTTAAGTCATTTAGTAGACAAATTCAGGCCAATAAAGCCAAGCCCCACTAGTTATGGACATGCATGTTTCATCCTTGTTATGGCCTCATCAGCACAACACAAATGGACTTTTTGACTAAGCATTAGAAACACAGGACTGTTATACCCATCTGATGTCCATTACCATTAGGGTGTCTGCAAAATATACCAACTAACAAACATTCCTAACATTGTTAAGAGTCAGTTTATGCATATCTCTAGACTGTGCATGAGGGAAGATGATTATGTGGAGCAGATGAAGTCATTAAAGGACAACCGCACCCACAGACTCAAAAAACAACTTTATTTCACCATGGTTTGATGTTTCCTACATTTTAACACCACTCTGGAACTATTTACAGGTTTTTAAATATTTTCATATGCAATTTCTGAGTCTGACCACATGAGGTCTGGCATCTTGACATAATTCTGATTGTTGTCTGTCCCATCATGCAGTCCTTGTCTGTAAAATATGTCATGTATGCCTATTTCTTCCTGAAGCTCCTGTCACTGCATTGATTTTACATGCATACACTGCTGTATTTCAGTCGGTTAGTTTTAAGTAACATTTCATGCCATTCAGTGACTACTTAAAATACAAACAGTGCAAATGCCACAGAACAGACTTTCAAAGTGCTTTTTACTGCTGCTTCTTTTTGGAATGGCTAAACTGCAGTGCATTGTGAAGCCTTTGACTCATCTCCCATCCCCCTTCACACCTAATTTCCATAGCTGTCAAAGCTCTAAGGGTAATTTGAGCTGTTACCACCTGTGATTGACAGCCCACAACAGGACACTTGACTCATGTACTGTTTCCTTGTTCTAGCCTTTACTTTTTGTATGGGTAGGGAAAGGACCAGGCAGCTGTGACATCACAGCATGGTTGAGTTTTTAGGAAGGTCATGGAAATGTCAGTTTGGGGAAGGAATTGGCCAGAAAACTACCTGTATTCATAGGTGTTGATGACATCATTGAAATGGAGACTGCAGAAAGCTTACCAGGGTGGGACAAATGTTTTTTGAAAGTGAAACCACCACAGTACAGTAAGGTACTGTTCTAGTGGAGAAAAACATGTCAATTTAAAATATTCTATATGCTGTACTGCTGTTTATTCATAGCAGAGAAAGTAAATAGGGAGAAAAAGGACAGAGAAGTTGAGCATTTAATAACAGAATCCCATTGTTGTCCTTCAACTACTCAGTTTCCAGATAGAGGCTATAGTAAGAGGCTAGTTAACAGTATTAGAGATGAGGTGCAACGTAATAGGGCAAATATAACAAAACCATAGTACTCTGGTAGACAAAGCATAAACAGACTGGCAGAATTAAGGTTCAATCTAGCTTGAGATTTGTCACCAAATATATCACCAGTGTGACACATATAAATAACATTGGACATAAGAACCGGTCAATTTTAACAGTTGACCCTAAAACTGCATTATTATAGGCAATGTGCCTAGATTTAGTTATAAGAGATGTCAAATTTTGAAGGATTTACTTTGTAAGGGGCATGGCACACAGGCTTGTGCAAGTGTGAGAGCAGTTACCTATCCACATCACACGTGTAAAGCCTGTATCATGATCTCCAAGCAACAGACTTTTGAACATCCAAGTTTTAACTTTGTTTTTAAACCCAGAATTTATGTAGATTGTTATATATCAAATGTAGTTTATTTGGCGACCTGTGATGCCTGTACTTGTTTTTATGTAGGGAAAACTACACAGAAATTAAAAGAGAGAATTTTGTATCACATGTATGAGATGAGGAATATGAAAATGAACAATGCCTTGGTAAAACACATTAGTGAATATTCAGGACATAAATGTTCATTCAGAGTTTTACAAAATTTGAGTAAAAATTTTAGGGGTGGGGATGTGAATAACAAAGTTGAACAGGCTGAGTTAAATTGGATACTAAGGCTACAAGCAGACAAGATATCCAGGCATTAACAGCAGTGTTTGTTTGAAACTTACCCTCAAGGGGTGTAAATTGAAACACTGACTTCATTGGTTATTGGCTGAAATGTACCTAAAGATGTGTTTTATAAAGCTGATGTTTGTTTTCTTATGTATGGATCTGAGGAAGCAGAATATGCAAAAGTCCTTATCCTTGTTTTATTAAAGGGGCACTATCTCGTTTCTGAAATCAGCTACTTGCCTGAGTGCTTTGTTTACATTTTAGTGTTCTGTAAGGCACACGTTCACACAGAGGCAGGATTTTCAGAGAAGCTTGTTAGCATTCAGCAGAAAGCGCTAACAGTTTACAGTTTGTCCTTATGTATTTTCCTTCCCCCACCCATAGGCTATTAGATTAGTTGAATGACTGGTTTAGCGTCAGCCAGAGATGCTGTTTAGTCACACTCAGATCTGCAGCCTTTGCAGTAGTGAAATTACATCTTTAGTGTGCACTTGTTTTTTGTAAGACTTATTGGAATGATTATCCCAGCCTAGGCAATTGTATTTTCTTTTGTTTGTTTTTGTTTCATGCTTGTTGGTACGTGCTTTTTTCCTATTGCTAGTAATTACTTTTCATATAGTCAGCAATAGTGTTGCTTATTAGTGCATGTACCCATGCAGCCATATATTTCTAAGACTTTGAAAATGAATCTTGTTACTGTAATAAAGGTATCTTCCCATTAGCTGACTCACTGCAGGAATCACACAGTAACAGTGTGTATAATACTGATTCCATCCCAATGAATTTAGTTTCTTTTTCTTCCCTACATTGCAGTAAAATATTTGGATCTTTCACTCTTTTCCTGAATATCTGACTGCAGTACAGTTAACACTGGTCACCATTTGAAAATTGAGGCAAATGTCTCGATATTTCCATACATTTTCCTATCTGTGTGCATACGTATGTGTGCAATACATTATCTAACTTTATATTCATGTGGTTTTAAAACCACAGCCTTGCTATGTCTTACTGACCAGCTTGCAATTCAAGGCATTCTTCAATGTCTCTTAAATTTGTATACGATGGATATGTGATAATGCAGGTATTTTATTAAAACTTTGTATGCAGTGCACATAATTGTTCTGGTGGTGTACTTCACTGTTAATATTGGAATTCTCTTAACTTTTCTCAAACTTGTCTCTTTTGTGGCTCACACACACACACACACACACACACACACACACACACACACACACACACACACACACACACACACACACACATATATATATATATATATATATATATATATACACCCACACAAAGATATATATATATATATATATATATATATATATATATATATATATATATATATATATATATATATCTGTCTCTGAGTTTGTGTGTGTCTCTGTTTATGTATACAGACATACATACACCTATATGTGTGGTGTGTTGTTGGATATATACATGCACACTCTTATACACTGGCATGCAAGAGGTATTTTGAATAAGGTGACAGTATAGCTGCTCCAAACAGCATTCATATCACTGACCCATTACTGCTAGTTTTACAAGTAACAGTTTTTTTTTCCATTTGTCATATGCCACTTGACAAGAGTATTAAAAGTGTGACTCAAACTACAGAAACTACAGACCCATAAGCTTAACCAGCCTTATCTGTAAGGCCACAGAAAGAATCATCATGGACCCTATAAATAAGGACACAGGTGATCTTCAAACCCTTGATCTGACACAGTTTGGATTTGTCAAAGACAAGTCATGCCTGTTAAACCTGGTAGACTTTTTCAAAAATGTCACCAGAGACATAAATGAAGACAAATCTGTGTATACAGCCTACCTTCGACACAGTCACATTTGGGCATCATTGATAATCTCTCCCAGTTGAATATCAACCCTTATGTCATCAGGTAGGTTGCTACTTGGCTCATCAACAGATCACAGTCAGTCAGAGTTGTGCACCTTACCTCAACCAGCAGACCTGTCAGAAGTAGTGTTCCACAGGGGTCAGTACTGGGTCCTCTATTGTTTGGAATATACTTCTCAGAAGTTAAAGCCAAAACAGAGGGGCTGTAGCTGACTAAGTCTGCTGATGACTGCAAATTAGGTGCAATCACTGAATTCCCAAATGATGCCAATATACTTCAAGAGGGACTTACACAAACCAATGATTGGTGGCAAAGCCATGGACTCAAATTCATTGCTAAAAATGCATCATTCCATAATAATACCCTAATGTAATAACTCAGTAGTGAGAGACTTGGGAATGTAAGTTGACTGGAACCTAAACTTTGACCACTATGTGTTTACTGTGGTAAGGAAAACATTCTATATTGCTCACTTCATTAACAATGGTATTGCCTTAAGAGTGAAAGAGGTCCCCTGTACTCGACCCTCATCTGGCAATAATTGAGTACAATGCTCCCTTTAGCATGTACCTTACCAGACACCTGCAGCAACTTGAGATACCTCAGAGATTTCTAACAAGAAAATTCAGCGTCTCCAGCACATGTCATACATTGACAGACTGAAGTCACTGTCAGTGTACTCAGTAGCATATAGATAGCAGGAGACTTGTGCCTGGCCTACAGAGCTATTTTAGATCCAAACCTAATGAAAATGCTGCACATCCGCAAGTCAAATGGGATAAGGATCACTTGCTCCAGGGACCTTAACCTTGCCTGTGGCATAAGTAGGACCTGCTGAAGGGAGAGATATGCCTCTCAAAGGTTGCCACTCCTCTGGAATAGGCTACCAGTTCACATCAAACAGAGCCCCTCTATGGTCCTGTTTAAGTGTACCCTGGATGACTGGATGGGAAACCATAAATTCCTTGCTAGGGATTTCACCTATGACCCTCCTAGACATGGGCAGTCATTGCTAATTTGCTAACTAAGATCTTGAGTTTAGGCTAGATCCTTTATATTGGGTTTCTCTACTATTACACTGGGTAAACACAGCTAGGCTTATAAAGACCCTTGGGTCAGTTGCCTAGTAACCACCTATGAACCTATCAAGTAACAAGACTTTTCTTGCCTTCAGTCATCTAAGTTTTTAGAGATGTTAATCTTACTTGTGTGTTGGCACACTCTCAGACTGCACTGCATCTTTTCAGGATAACTGTTGCCATATCCCTAAGAATTTAGTGGGAAGAGTTATTCAGGAGGAAGCAAGCTGAGGAGCAGGTGGCCAAGAGTAATTACATGTAGACATTAATTTGCCATTACAGAGTTGGAGGGCAAACAAGGTCAACTCAAAATTGAACAAGATATGTCTAGTTCAGGCAGGGAACAATCAGCAAAAAGGGTGCAGTGAAGACTAATTAGACATTTTACACTATATTACTTTCACAGTGGCCGCAGCTCAAGGGAGTGGCACTGGAAACAGCACCAGTAGCAGTGTGGGTACAAATTCATTCACAGTATCAGTGGGCGTACTGGAAACAGCACTGGTACCAGTGTGGGTACAAATTCAGTCACAGTATCAGTGGACATACTGGAAACAGCACTGGTACCAGTGTGGGTACAAATTCATTCACAGAATCAGGGGATGTACTGGAAACTGCTCCAGTACAAGTGTGGGGACAAATTCACTCACAGTATCAGTGGATGTACTGGAAGTAGCACCAGTACCAGTGTGGGTACAAATTCACTCACAGTATCACTGGATGTACTGGAAATTGCACCAGTACCAGTGTGGGTACAAATTCACTCACAGTATCAGTGGACATACTGGAAACAACACCAGTACCAGTGTGGGTACAAATTCACACACAGTATCAGTGGAAGTACTGGAAACAGCACCAGTACAAGTGTGGGTAAAAAAGTCACAGTATCAGTAGACATACTGGAAACAGCACCAGTACCAGTGTGGGTACAAATTCACTCACAGTATCAGTGGACGTACTGGAAATAGCACCTTTACAAGTTAAGGTACAAATTCATAGTATCAGTGGACATACTGGAGACAGCACCAGTACCAATGTGTGGATACAAATTCACTCACAGTATCAGTGGACATACTGGAAACAACACCAGTACCAGTGTGGATACAAATTCATTCAGAGTATCAGTGGACATACTGGAAACAGCACCAGTACCAGTGTGGGTAAATATTCACCCACAGTATCAGTGGATGTACTGGAAACAGCACCGGCACCAATATGGGTACATATTCACTCAGAGTAACAGTGGACGTACTGGATACAAAACTGGTACCAGTGTGCATACAAATTCACTCACAGTATCAGTGGAAGTACTGGAAACAGCACCGGTACCAGTGTGGGTACAAATTCAATTGCAGTATCAGTGTATATACTGGAAGCAGCACCAGTACCAGTGTGGGTACAAATTCAGTCACAGTATCAGTGGAAGTACTGTAAACAGCACCAGTACCAGCATACATTTTGGAGAAATATCTATAAAGATCCTGAGGAACATAACAAAGATGCTAAATGGATAGAAAAAGTAAAAGAAAGAATAAGAAGTTCAAATGTACAGAATATGAAATGGGATGAAGTAATGACCAGAGAAACTGAAAAAAGATAAGACAAGATTATTATTGGAAAACCCCAGGCCCAGATGCAGTACCTAATTTCTAGCTAAAAGTATTAACATCTTTATATGAATATTTAGCCATGAGTAAGAACTATTTATATGTGCACCCCAAACAGACAACAACCGAGCTAATAAAAGGAAAAACAATAATTCTAACTTAAGAGCAAACCTGCAAGCTATCCTAAAAACCAAAGACCAATAACTTGCTTTCTGACGATCTATAAACTATACATTGGAATTGATGCTGACAGAGTTTATAGTCATTTAGAAAAAAACACTGTCAGGTAACAAAAGAAAGTCATTCGGAAATAAGGATCATTTGTTGCTAAATATAGTCATTAAGGGAAACTGTAAAAAGGGGAACAAACTAAATACAGCATGAATAGACTACAAAAAATACATTGTTCGGTATCCCACATTCATTTATGAAAGGGTGCTTAAAAATTTATAAGATACACCCTATAGTGATTGACTACATTACAGTGGCCATGAAACAGTGGCAAACCACTTTGCAGTTAAGTTACAGTAAAGGACAAATTATTATTTTAGGAATAAAAATTCAAGGGGGGTATCGATTTCTTTTGGTATTTTGGCATCATCCATGAAGACATTGGAATGCTGCTCAATGCTAGATTTATACCTGCTTGTGTCACATATTCTGAGAGCTCAATCATGTCTCTCTTCATATAATTTGTGGAAGTACGTCTCGGGTAATTTACATTCACATGGACTATAACTGAGTCATACTGCTACTTGAGGTTTAGTGACCTAAGTGCTTGCATGATATCATGAATCATGGTCACTGACAGGCAACTAACTGTAAACTTCTCCTTATCCAGCCTAGTGAGAGGAACATCGGTATGTCTCACAATAGAGTCTCCTAAGACCAAAATATTGGGTTGTGTGGTGTTACACCTCATGGGCTTGACAGTTGAGGCACAATGAGATGTGGTTTTACGTGTTGTGGTGGGAGTTGACTTCTTTTTGTGCATGCAGTGTTTTTGAGGACTGTGTTTTAGAGGACTATGAGGTTTGCGTAAGTTACATGTGAGCGCATCCTCATATGCGGATCATTGTGTTTGGTCCTTTGTATGTGCTGTGAGTGTTTTGTGCGTCTGTGTGTGTGTGTGTGTGTGTTTGTGTGTGTGTGTGTGTGTGTGTGTGTGTGTGTGTGTGTGTGTGTGTGTGTGTGTGCATGTGCGTGTGTGTGTATGTTGCTATATATACGTATATATATATATATATACATATACAATAAACTCAGTTAACTGGAAGTCAAGCAACCAGATCTCTCAAGCTCCAGAAAAAAAAAAACGAAGAAAGACAGTACAATTTTTAAGTGTTGCACTTTCTGTCCTGTCACCCTGCATAAACAACATGCCTTACATTTTTAGAGTTGTAGAGTTTTAAAAAGGAAAATAGGAATAAATTCCCTCTCTGCGACCTAAGAACAAGTCAAGCCAAACAAATAGTGTAGGGTACAGTATTAGTCAGGCCTATTTTTAATAGTAACTCTCAGGCAACCAAAAACTACAGTTATCCAGCAGCTACCAATCGCCATGGGTGCCGGTTAACTGAGAGTTATAAACACACACACACACACACACACACACACACACACACACACACACACACACACACACACACACACACACACACACACACACACACATAAATACAGTGATATAGATAGATACACATACCCATATACACACATACACACACACACACACACACACACACACACACACACACACACACACACACACACACACACACACACACACACACACACACACACATGTGTTATATGGGCATGACAGCTGAATCATGCACCAATGCACTGTACAAACACGTACATAAATGCATGGAACTAGCCATAACCAACAGAACCAAGGCGCTCTCCTCCAAAAAAAAGGAAGCCAGTTTGGTGGTCCCCTGCCATTAATAAACTATACAACAGAAGGAAGAAACTATTGCAGAAAAAGGTGAAGTCCCAAAACTGGAAAAACTCCCTTATTAGCCTCAACAAAAAGATGAGATCCCTCATCAAAACCTCTAAAGGCAGCTATGAAGGCAGAATTGTGTCAGACACTAAAAACAACAACAAAGCCTTCTATCTCCACACCAATACCCAGGTTTGCTCTGAGTTACTGCACAATAGTACCTCTTATACTTAGCCAACAGATACTGCCAACATACTGTCCAACAGATTCACTGCCAACATTACCCCCACCCCAAAGGACCAATCACAATACCAGAGGAATACCACGTACCCAGCATTACTGCAGCACAGGTTAAAGCTGCATTGTCCAAGGCCAAGAATACAGCTTCCATGGGACCTGACAATATTCCTGGATTTGTTCTACATGAACTACAAAATGAACTGGTACCACATCTGTGTGCCCTGTTCAATCACAGCCTCACCTCAGGCGTTGCCCCTACCAAATGGTGCACTGCTACAGTCATCACTCTCCAAAAAGGGGGAGTGACTACAGACCCTGAGAATTATCGCCCCATTAGCCTGATGAGACTGATATGTAAGGCTAAGGAGCACATCATCATGGACCTAATTAACAAGGATATAGGGAGTCTCCAAACTCTAAATCCCATGCAATTTGGTTTTGTGAAAGGTAGATCATGCCTGCTCAACCTGGTTGACTTTTTTGAGTCAGTCACCAGGGCTGTGGATGAGGACAAGGGAGTTCATACAGCCTACCTCAATCTGGCCAAGGCCTTTGATACCATTCCACACTCAGGAATTATTGATAAACTCACCAAACTAGGCATCAACCCCTATATCACTGGGTGGGTTGCAAATTGACTCACAGACAGAAGCCACAGTGTGAAAGAAGTGGACTCCAAATCAGACTGATGACCAGTCACGAGTGGAGTCCCACAGGGATCAGTCCTGGGTCTTGTTTGGCATCTACTTCTCAGAAGTCCAAGCCAACATGGAAGGACTCTGGCTGACCAAGTTCGCAGACGACTGCAAGCTGGGAGCCATTATTAACTCCCCAAGTAATGTAGACATCCTACAGAAAGGCCTCACTTAGACTAATGACTGGTGTTGAAACCGTGGCCTTAAGGTTAATGCCAAAACGTCGTCATCCCCTTTGGGAAAAACTCAGTTCCCACTAATTACCACATCAATGGGAGCCCACTGAACACTGAAGGCATTATAAGAGATCTGGAGACACAGGTTGACAGCAACCTCTCCTTCGACCACCACATTGCCACTGTGGTCAGAAAGTCTTTCTATGTGGCACATCTCATTACTAAGGGTTTTGCATCCAGGAAGAAACGGTCATCATCTCTCTCTACTCTTCCCTCATTAGACCAGTCATTGAGTATAATGCCTCATTTGGCATATACCTCACTAGACACATGCAACAGCTGGAAAGGCCACAAAAGTACCTCATGAAGAGGATCCTAGGCCTTAAACACATGTCCTACATGGACGGACTCAAAAAACTCCAGCTATTCTCTCTCTCATATCATCTACTAAGAGGCGAGCTCTACTTGACTTACAAAGCCATGTCTGACCCTGCTCTGTTAGAAATGCTACATCTAAAGAAATTCCAATCCCTCCGCACCACATGCTCCAGAGACCTCAACCTCATTACCAAAATCAACAGAACATGCTAGAGGGGCAGGTTCATAACCTACAGACTGCCCATGCTCTGGAATAGACTTCCCATACATGTCAAGCAGAGCACCTCACTGGCTCTCTTCAAGAGAAATCTTGATGAGTGTATGGGAAATAGAAAGTTTATCCCAGGGATCACTCCAGTGGCTCTACTTGATGGAGGGACTGGGAACTAATGTTGGAAGGCACAATGCCAGGGCACTTCTATGGACTAGGCTTGTAAAGGCTCCAGGGCCATTAGCCTGGTACACACCTATGAGCCTATGTACATAGACATACTTACATACTGTTCCCTGGCATAAAGTCTGATGATGATGGCTGTGAAATGGGTGCAGTTATCAAATCCCATTCTGATATTCAAAATCTCCAGCAAGGACAACACCAAATAAATGCTTGGTGTATTATTCATGGGCTTACCTTCAGTGCTCTGAAATGCAGCATTGTTCAGTTTGGTAAAGCTTGTATCTGTACCACTTACCGTACAAATATCTCACTCTACCACAAATCCTTCTGCTTTACAAAGCTTATCCTTTGTGGTATCTCCTCAAATTCCAAATAAGTTATACCCTTACTGTATACATCCTTTATTAGGCCTGTCATTGAAAACGGTGCCCCCATTGGCACATACCTCACAAATTACTGAAAGCAGCTCAAAATACTTCAATGTTTCCTCAATACTAAGAACTCAGGTCTCAGTAGCCCTAACTACTTTAATAGACTGAAAGACCTGTCTCTCTACAAAAAGTGTCCTACACATTTCTGAGGGGGTCATGTCCACTAAAGTTCCCTTGCTATGTAGGACTGTGCAATCTAAGATCACCAGCACCACCATAAAACTAGTTGTAAACTTATACTATCACATCAGCAGTACCAGAAGGCAGGACAAGTACCTTACTCAATGCATTCCACATTTGTGAAATAGGCTGACTTTACGTGTCAAACACAATACTTCTCTTGCAACATTTATAACCAGTTTTTACAAATGTAAGAATTCAGGACAAAACTAATAAAAACAGCAAATCCATTTTTCAAAAATGTGTTGCTTTCCCCTCCCCAAAGAAAAGTAATTATTATTTTCCTTCAGTCTTTGTGTATGAAATCAGAGTTTCATTTTCTGACCTTTTTATATCTACCAGCAGTAATATTAATGGAGGTCTCGGTGTGTTATGTCATGCCGGATTAACAAAAAAAATAATAATAAAAATATATTAACTAGGTCAGTTGCAGTTTATAACACATTTTTTTTAGCCAATTTAGGTCTAAGTCATTTACTCACAAAATATATTCATACCCAAATTTGTCTCAGCATAGACCTTAGTTTTAGTAAGCAATCTCATTAAATGACAAAGAAGAACATTCACAATTGGTGATCTTTAAATGTATGCCAACATGTCTCTGTGCAATACAAACACAAGGTATTCACAATATTTCATTTATGTGTGTGTGCGTGTGTGTATGCATGTATGTATGTACTTAATTTATTGAATCCAAAAAGTAATCTATTTTCAGTCATCAAACATAAAGGTCCAATACTTAAGTACACACACACACACACACACACACACACACACACACACACACACACACACACACACACACACACACACACACACACACACACATACTTTGACCCTATGAAGCCAGCTTCATAGTTAGTTTCTTTCACACAAAAGCCACCTGCTCTCCCCTCAAAAAAACTGTTAGCCACTCTGCATATGTTTCACTTACCTGACGATGAAGAAAGGGAAACAGTAATGATGTATTTTAATCTGATACTCGCAGACACAAACATTGTCCTCTCCCTTCAACATACTACAGCTCCCTGATCAACAGTGTTAGTATAAATGCCCTGTATCTTTGCACACATCCTACTTCCACCCAAAAAATAACCAACTTCTCTCCCACTGATGTCAACTTTGATGAAGGTTAATATAGCCATCTCATACTCTTAGCTCATCAAGTAGGGACAAAACCCAAAATGGTGCTGTTGTATACAATAACAGGTTTTGTGTCACTGGGTGTCTCTAATCCTTAACAGTTTATCAGAATACTAATAAGTTTATGAGGAACAGTCAAAAATAAGAGACAGTCTGTGGTATCGGGGAGAGTTGAAAGGTATGAGCCACTGGTTAATGCATTCTAACTTTGTTTTCATACATGTGTAGATGTTCCTCCACCCACAGCAAGTCATGTCAATAGCCATTTTACTGCCTTTTGTTTTTTACACTCAGATTACCTCTCTCAGTCCCAGAAGTAAAGGGCTCAGTGCTACATTCTCTCATGTTGTTATGCACTGCTACAAAATATCAGCCCTAATTCACTGTAACTAATTATTGGTCAATTCTCTGCACAACTCTCAATCTTCATCTTAACAACGTGGTACACTGTCTGACATAACAAGAGCAAATAGATAAGTGGGGAGCATTTCCAATGTCTGCATATTTTAAATACATACGTTCTGCTTTACATACATCAATCAATCATACAAGGGTTAGCCAGCAGTGTGCCCACATCTCTACCCCTTACTGCTTTTGACTGCATCGGCTACAGAAATGGCACATGATTACATTACAAATGTACCACAGGGCTCAGTCCTGGGCCCACTCTTGTTTGGCATCTACTTTTCCGAAGTACAAGCAAACACAGGAGGGTTATGGCTGACAAAGTTTGCAGATGACTGCAAACTGGGCGCCATAGTAGAAAACACATCTGACACAGATATCCTTCAGAAGGGTCTCACAGAAACGGATAACTGGTGCCAGAGCCATGGCCTAAAGTTAAATGCCAAAAAATGCATAGTCATACCCTTCGGGAAAAACAAGGTTACCCTAGCTACCAAATAGGTGGCAATCCACTGAGCACAGAAGAAGTTATCAGGGACCTGGGGACCCAGGTTGATAGTAGTCTGTCATTCGACACCCATGTAGCTAAAGTAGTTAGGAAGACCTTCTACATTGCCCACCTTATCATGAAGGGATTCTCATCTAGATCAAGGGAGGTCATAGTCTCCCTATACTCATCACTCATCAGACCAATGATTGAGTACAATGCCCCATTCGGAATGTATCTGACCCGACACTTGCAGCAGCTGGAGAGGCCACAAAAGTTCCTCACCAAAGGATAAAGGGTCTCAAACATCTGTCCTATGCTGCCCGACTGAAAGAACTCCAGCTCTATTCAGTCGCACTGCTGCTCAGAGGTGACCTTTGCCTAACATACAAGGCCATGTCAAACCCAGATTTGATGAATATGCTTCACCTCAAAAATCTAGATCCATCAGAGCCACAAGGGCGGAGACTTAAACCTCGACACGGCTATTAATAGGACGTGCTGGAGGGATAGATTCATCACCCAAAGACTCCCTATGCTGTGGAATAAAATCCCGGTATATGTGAGGCAGAGCACCTCGCTGGCCTTGTTCAAGAGAAATCTTGACCAATGGATGGGAGATCGCAGATATACCCCAGGGATTACCTCAGTGTCACTGCTCAACAGAGGCACAGCAAAATAATGGGTATAGTTCCCCATACTAAAGGGGTGGCGTAAGCCACAAAACTATAGGCTAGGCTTGTAAATGCCCTCGGGCAGATAGCCTAGTATGAACCTATGAACCTATGAACCTATAAATATAAAAGTCCAATTCCTCCAAAAAAAAAACCTCAGCCTGTAGCTTGTCCCCCTTTCTGTCACTGCCAAATACAGTACAGAGGTCACTAGTCCCCAGCATCAAAATACAGTTCAGCCTGTCCACCTGTCTATCTTTGTTAAGCAGACTACAGAAATCATCACTCTCCTGCTTAGAAAAATAAATAAATAAATAAAAACATAGTTCAGCTTGCAAATTGTCCACCTCTCTGCCTGATATAGGTACTAACATAATCTGCAGGTTTCTTTTAAATAAATATTATTTATCTGTCCTCCAGAAAACAAAACAAATTAGCAATTTATTTTTATCTAACATAACTCCAATAAAAATTAAAGTGGATCTCCACCAAGCAAAACAGCACATACTAGGTGTTCAACAGGCTAATGGAAGCTTCTTGTATTGTCTGTCAGAAACTACAGAGTTCACCACAGATCCTTTAATGAATTAAAATTCTCCAGTCATTATCCCAAGACTATCTTCTTCTTGAAAGCTTTCTGAAAAAAGCAGGTATTTCTAGCAGGAGACCAGCAATTTAAATTGCTTTATGCAACACTATGTGTAACTCCCCGACAAGGTTTAATTAGCAGGTTGGACCTAACAGAGAAAGCGACCAGAGCCTGCAGGTACAGTCTGAGAAAAAAAAAAAAGCCAGCTCACTGGTAACACCCCCAACAAAAGTTCAGTCAGTTACTCACAGGTTGCAGATCTCAAAACACTGTAGTGTGTGTGTGTGTGTGTGTGTGTGTGTGTGTGTGTGTGTGTGTGTGTGTGTGTGTGTGTGTGTGTGTGTGTGTGTGTGTGTGTGTGTGGGGTTGGCTTGGCTCATTCTTGGCTCTTCTCCATGCCATAACACAAGTCAGCGCTGAGTTTATTTTTGATCTGCATCGTCTAACCTGCCAAGAATATTCTTCAAGTCCAGCTCATCATCTGTATTCAGCATTACCTTTAAGGTTATTAGCTACATCAATTACAGAAAATAATCCTTTCCACACACCTCTGTATTTCTATATAGAGCATTAATATTGCCATTTATATTCATAGTATGCATTTGCTCATATATTATAAAATGAACCTCTCTAGATGTTTTCCCAGTATAAAGAGTCATACTGCACTTTGTACAAGTTGATAAAGAAACAATGTATCTTGATATACAAGTAAATACACAGGAACATTCACGCTAAGATAATTAACCTTAAATGCAGATAACCCCTTGGAATATAAATCTACACTCGTCATAATCAACACATTTGCAGGAGTCATTAGCTTTGCATGTTTGTACAGGGATCAAGAAATTCAACCTTTTGTGAAAAATATCTTCAAAATTCCTGCCTCTTTTTAACAAGCAATGTTTAGCTCTGTTGACTAAACTCAGAAACCCCTTAAAATATTTCCAGTTGTTTGAAACTAAAGACTTGATGACTTCCTGATCTACTGCATCCCCCCTCTTCGAGAAAGTTACTGAAGCTGTATACAGCAGCCATGCAATTCCTACAGCTTACTGGTATTAGGCCAAAGCCTAGGACTCTGCTCTTCTCTTCTAGGTTTGTAAATAAGCTGAAAGGCCTAAATGTAGGCCATTATATTGTAAAATGGATAGCACACTGGCTAATAAAAACAACATACACTTTTACAGTAACAGCTGCCATTTCAGAAAGCAAAGAAGTTACTAGTAAATGCCCTCAAAGCTCAGCAATGGGGCTCCTTATGACATGCGGCTAATGAAATCTACCAAATAACTGCAAGATGGCTGTTGCCATTCACTCATAATCTGATACCATCATCATCATCATTATCCTCTGCCTTGTTTTTCCCATTTTCTACATGGCGTCAGGGTGTTATGTCAACTGTCGCCACCTCTCTCAATTCAGTGTTACTCTCCTACCTACTTCAACAATTATAACTGACTATCACAGATCTTCTCTCACACAATCCAGCCATCTCTTTGCTGGACACCTTAATTTCATTTTATCTTCTTCCTGTCTGTCCCAAGTCTTTGTCATCAGATTGATCTGCTTTTCTGCACATGTGCCCAAACCACTGTAATATATTGTCTTTGATCTTCTATGCCATAGGAGCTACTTTGGCTTCTGCAATGATGTCCTCATTTCTTCATCTGTTCCACAGTGTGCACCCTACCACCCATCTCCGGCACTTCACCTCCATCACCTCTTGCATCCTTAACTGTTCTGCATTTACTGCCCAGGTTGGTGTACCATGCAGTAGTACTGGTCACAACCCTGTTTTGTATACTTTACATTTCAGCTTCTTTGTCATTCTTCTGTCATGCACTACACGTGACACTCTGTACCAACTGGCTGCAGCCTCTCTGATTCTAGCTTTGACCTCCTCATTCAAACTTCCCGTGTCCTCAACCGCCCCTCCAAAATACTTGAAGCTATTAACCTGTTCTACTATTTTCCCTTCTATCTCAATTCTCATCTTCTTTTGATTCCCCCATTTGATGCCATTACCGCTGTCTTATCTGTACTCAGTTTCAGCCCATATGCCTTCAGTTTTGCATTCCATTCCCCTACTCTGTGCTGACATTCTTGGTCTGAGTTAGAGTCTGCCTGTAATGCCACATCAGCTGCATACAGCAACTTTGTTGATCTGTCCCCTCTGACCTATTTGCTAATGTAGTCCATCAGCAGTATAAACAGTAGTGGGCTCAGAGTTGAACCCTGATGCACACCCACCCGCAAGCGGAACCCCTCTGAGAGTCTGAACACTGCTTATACTTGAGTCATTAGGTCCTCGCACATAGGCTGTATACTGCCCAAATCTGTTTTCTTAGGACCTTGTCACATGCTTTCTCCAAGTCTAGGAATGTCAGGTTGGACTCTTTCATCATCTCTAGCTTCTTCTCAACTATCCAGTTTACTCCAAACATTGTGTCAGTTGTGCTGCATCCTGACCTAAATCCAAACTGGTCATCTTCCATCTTTTTTTCTACTACTCTATTTGTTTATCAGTTACCCTCTCCAGAACATTCATGCAGCGTAATAGGAGTTGGATACTTCTGTACTGCCCACAGTTGTGAAGGTCTCCTTTCTCTCTATATGGTTAGGAGTACCTTCGGGAGAAATTTCTCCCCTATCTCACCAAGATCTTGATCTTATCTGCAGCTGACTTCATCTGAGCTTGCTGCTTTCTCTGACTTCATTTTCCTTAATACTGTTCTTAGTTCTTCTACGATGGGCTTCTCCTCTTCTTTTGTTTTAGGCTGTGTCTGGGACAGTACAACTTCTGTAGAGTTTTCTTCATTCAAATCCACTGAAAGCACTCCTTCCACTTGGCTTGGATGTCTTGTGGACTGGTAAGCAGGTTGTTAATGGCATCCCTTATAAAGAGCATCTGACTAGCTTCTTTATCTTTCTGTCCTCGCCTTGCAACCAAGCTGGTAGAGTGCCTCTGATGCCTTTTTCTTTGCTATTGCAACTCCTCTTTTTGGCTCTTTGTTAGCCAACCAGAATTCACTCAGCCTGATCCATCTTTCCTATCTCTGACTTTTCCTGCACTCATTTCTTTAGATGACTTCCTCTACTTCTGCATTCCAACGACAGCATTCTGAGCACATACCAAAGTTCAGATGTTATTTTCTCCCAAAAAGGTGGTTGGCAATGAACCTCTGTTTGTATACAAAAGGGCAAAAAACATTAATAATATTGCAGAAACACCAAGGCTGACCTATAGTTTTAATAGGGCATATAAAGCTACCACAAAGTGTGGGGTATGTAACCACTATAAATACATTTGTTAAAATAACCCCTTGGTGTTATAAAATGCTTTAAAAAAATGTGATATGTCTCAAAAAAGTAATTGTAATACTAAATGCATTATTTACCTTGCAATGTGCTTGAATGTCCAACTTTTTATGTTGGCAAAATGGAAAATGCATTTAAAAAGCTCTATTATTTCCAAGGGCAATGTTAATGACACCTTATTTAGGCACTCATTGAACTGTGTCCCATTTAAAAAAGTTTTTTGTTTATTATTTTTGAAGAAGTTGTCCCTAACCGTAGAAGTGGAGCATGGTAGGAAAAAAATAGGGGTCTATATCATAAAGTCGAATGCTGAAAAGTCTGAAGCACAAAACTTTGAACTTCAAAGCTCAAAATCTGACAACATCGAATGTAAAATAAAAAACACTAAATACCCAAAACAAAAAAAAATGCTCTATGCAGCCCCCCTGCACCCCCTCACACCCCTTGCTACTTAAATATACCAACTCCACGATCGCACTACAGTGCAGTAAAAGGAAATCTTCCCTTCCCGCACTCTATGTCGATCTCCGTTCTACATTTCAACGTTTTTGAACTTCGAGATTTCCAGTTCGAAGTTTTGTGCTTCGGACATTTCAGCATTCAAAGTTATGATATAGACCCAGAAAATAGGCTATAGTGAACTTATTTGGCAGTTAAAGTTGGATGCCATGCACCTTGTTTAAATGATAATGTTTCTCTTATCCCAGTCTTAAAGCAAAGGGTAGCAAAATTATAATTAAATTATTAGTTTTAAGAATAGACTATGAATTTATTTAACTACCTGATTATTGTAGTATATTTCTATTTCCTTTTAAAATGGTACTGTTTACTGTAAATTGCTTTAGTTGCTTGCTAATTGTTCAATTCTTGACCGTGTGATTAATTGGATTATATATATATTGGTATTTGTAGAGTTTTATTTGATGTCTGAAATTCCATTGTCAGTGTTCTGTCTGTAATGAAAAGCATTTTGGCTTAAACAAGACAAATTTTTCATACTAATAAATATTTTTCTTTTTAAACTTCAGTCTCCAGTGGTTTGCTATTTTTTTCACGTTTGTGGACGTTTTTTGAAGTCTCGTTTTGTGCACTTACTCTTTGTGTTTTTTGGTTACATTTTATACCCTGCCTGCACAGAATGCTGCAGTGCTCTTTATTAATTAAAGAAAAAAAAAAGAAAGATTTTTTTTTTTTTACTTTTAAAACACTAGCAAGCAGTTGCAACAGTCTGACCACATACAGAGTGATACAGTGCTCAGGTTTGACTACAAATGCAATACTGGCTTTTAAAAGCTGGTACTGCATTACAGATTGGGAACAGATGATTGCGCCCCCCCCCACACACACATTTTGCCCAGGGCAGTTGTCCATCTTACCCTGCCGTGTGTGTGTGTATATATATATATATATATATATATATATATATATATATATATATATATATATATATATATATATATATATATAAACTCTGTGATCACACAAATTCACTTATCCCCCATTGTACAGCTATCACCATACAAATGGTATTCTTGCACTGTCCCACATTCCTTATTTCAATGAGTAAAAAGGTCAGACAGAAAAAGCAATCAGTAAAAACTAAAAGAAAATTCTAGCCAAGCTAGAATTTCCTCTGTGTGATCTCTTAAACCTCTTGTATTAGAGGCACATGGGACATATGCAAATGATCCTTAAGAACATCAGGTGTTTCAGCTCTATGGTGCTTCTGAATGTCCATGATCTTTTTTTTTAAAGTCATTTAGTAGACAAATTCAGGCCAATAAAGCCAAGCCCCACTAGTTATGGACATGCATGTTTCATCCTTGTTATGGCCTCATCAGCACAACACAAATGGACTTTTTGACTAAGCATTAGAAACACAGGACTGTTATACCCATCTGATGTCCATTACCATTAGGGTGTCTGCAAAATATACCAACTAACAAACATTCCTAACATTGTTAAGAGTCAGTTTATGCATATCTCTAGACTGTGCATGAGGGAAGATGATTATGTGGAGCAGATGAAGTAATTAAAGGACAACCGCACCCACAGACTCAAAAAACAACTTTATTTCTCCGTGGTTTGATGTTTCCTACATTTTAACACCACTCTGGAACTATTTACAGGTTTTTAAATATGTTCATATGCAATTTCTGAGTCTGACCACATGAGGTCTGGCATCTTGACATAATTCTGATTGTTGTCTGTCCCATCATGCAGTCCTTGTCTGTAAAATATGTCATGTATGCCTATTTCTTCCTGAAGCTCCTGTCACTGCATTGATTTTAGATGCATACACTGCTGTATTTCAATCAGTTATTTATTTATTTATTTTATTTTATTTTACATTTGTTGACCGGGCTAGTCCAACTGGACACAATATCCGTTTTCAGTAGAGGCCCGGGGAGAAAAGCTCCATTACAGGTAAATACACAACAATTTATCACGTTAGGCATAATATTAGTCAAAATATAAGGTAGAAAAAAGAAAAAATTTTTCAAATACAAAACAAATACTCATAATAGGAAATAAACTTATACTATATACAACTATATTAGACTATATAAAAGATGTAACAGTAACACAGGATACAGACAGAACAAACTTAACTGGTAAAAAGCCCAATTCTTAGATAATAACTGTCAAAACTCCTGATAGTTTATAGAGGAGTTAAGTCAGGAGGGGTAGGGTGGAAGAGCTGGGAGAGTGTGGACATTATTTTAGTCAGGATTAGCACATGGACATATCCATTTTGTTTTGAGATGTTCTTTAATGTGTTTTGAAAAGAGAGGTAGAGGTTAGATTAGTTATTCCTTGAGGAGTTGATTCAGATTTTCCCTATTGAGTTTGCAAGTAATGAATCACCAGCTTTATTATTTGATTTAGGTAGTGATACTAGTAGTCGATTTGCAGAGCGGTGTGGCTAGGTTTCTATATGGTATAATCATTTTTGAAGGCTGGGGTAACCTCAGGGTAGTGAAGGGTCTTATGAATGATAAGTAGTTGTTGATAGAATAACTGGTTATTTAGCTCTAACCAATCTAGTTGTTTGAGATTTAGACAATGATGAGTTCTTAGGGGAGTAGCAGTAATGAATCTGGCTATACTATTGTAGCAGATGGAGAGTTTGGTAGTGTTACTTTTGGATAAGTTGGTATAGATGGGTGAGGCATAAAGAGGGTGGAGATCAGGTGTGTCTGTGCAATGGTCTTTCTAGTTTCAGGGGTAAGAAAAGTTTTAATTCTGTAGAGTGTCCCAAGTTTTTTGTTGACTTTTTAACAGTGGTGTTAATGTGTTCATCATAATTGAGATGGTTATCGATAGTTACACCTAGCAGTCGCGTGGTCTTGTCAGGGTTAATACAGGTTGCATTATTTGAAGAGATAGTGAAGAGAGGAGTGGGAGATTTTTGGGTAGGAGTAAAGAGGAGAAGTTTAGTTTTTGGGGTTAAGTAGGAGGCAGTGTTGCAAAAACCAATTTTCCACATTTTGGAAGACTGTTTGGGTCAGGGACTGGAGGGAGGAAATATTTTTTTCAGTGCAGATTAGCGTTGAGTCATCAGCATATTGAATGCAGGTGGCTTGTGGTATATTCAGATATAGGTCGTTGATAAATAAGGAAAATAGAAGGGGACCTAGGATAGATCCTTGTGGAACACCAATATTTACTGAGAGTAGGGAAGATAGGTTGTTCTCCCAAAGGACTGCTTGTTGCCTGTTGTGGAGATAGCTCTTAAACCACTGTAAAGAGTGTGGGCTGAGAGAAAAAGGTTTAGTTTGTCCAAAAGTATATTGTGGTTAACCATATCAAAGGCTTTAGAAAGATCTATGAAAAGTGCTGAGGAGAAAGAATTATTGTTCCTATTTTTATTTATGGAGTCAGCGAAGGAAAGGAGGGCAGTTGTAGTACTGTGGAAAGGCCTAAATCCATGTTGACAGTTAGCTAGAAGTTTGTTTTGTAGAAGGTAGCTAAGCATTTGTTTGTGAATACATCTTTCCATTATCTTGGCTAATGGGAAAGTAAGGCAATAGGCGAAATTTGAGAGTTCATTTGATGAGCCTCCTTTATGTAGGGAATTATATGAGATATTTTCCATAAGGTGGGGATTGTTCCTTCAGTTATAGTCCTATTTATCAGTATAGATACGGATATTGGATAGCTTTAGCAGCTATTTGTAGGTATTCAGATGGGAGTTGGTCTGCAGATGGGGTGCATGGTTTGAGTTTCTTAAGAAGCCTATAAATAAGGGATGTGGCAACGGGTTGGATTTGGAAGTCACTATATGAGGGAGAAGAGATTTTTGGTAAGGTTACAGATGGTATAGGTAATGAGTTAGCTAGGGATTTAATGGCTTCTGTAAAATAGTTGTTAAAGGCATCAGGGATCTGTGTAGCATTGTTGGGGTGAAAGCCTGTAGGAGTAGGAGTCGGTGAATGTCCAGGTTTAAGAAGTTTATTAATGCTTGCCCAGAATTTTTGAGGGGAATTTTGACTACATTGTTGAAGGTGAAAATAATAATCCTTTTTATCTTTAACAGTATCTCTTAGTTTTAAGTAACATTTCATGCCATTCATTGACTACTTAAAATACAAACAGTGCAAATGCCACAGAACAGGCTTTCAAAGTGCTTTTTACTGCTGCTTCTTTTTGGAATGGCTAAACTGCAGTGCGTTGTGAAGCCTATGACTCATCTCCCATCCCACTTCACACCTAATTTCCATAGCTGTCAAAGCTCTAAGGGTAATTTGAGCTGTTACCGCCTGTGATTGACAGCCCACAACAGGACACTTGACTCATGTACTGTTTCCTTGTTCTTCTTTTTGTATGGGTAGGGAAAGGACCAGGCAGCTGTGACATCACAGCATGGTTGAGTTTTTAGGAAGGTCATGGAAATGTCAGTTTGGGGAAGGAATTGGCCAGAAAACTACCTGTATTCATAGGTGTTGATGACATCATTGAAATGGAGACTGCAGAAAGCTTACCAGGGTGGGACAAATGTTTTTTGAAAGTGAAACCACCACAGTACAGTAAGGTACTGTTCTAGTGGAGAAAAATAGTCAATTTAAAATATTCTATATGCTGTACTGCTGTTTATTCATAGCAGAGAAAGTAAATAGGGAGAAAAAGGACAGAGAAGTTGAGCATTTAATAACAGAATCCCATTGTTGTCCTTCAACTACTCAGTTTCCAGATAGAGGCTATAGTAAGAGGCTAGTTAACAGTATTAGAGATGAGGTGCAACGTAATAGGGCAAATATAACAAAACCATAGTACTCTGGTAAACAAAGCATAAACAGACTGGCAGAATTAAGGTTCAATCTAGCTTGAGATTTGTCACCAAATATATCACCAGTGTGACACATATAAATGACATTGGACGTAAGAACCGGTCAATTTTACAGTTGACCCTAAAACTGCATTATTATAGGCAATGTGCCTAGGTTTAGTTATAAGAGATGTCAAATTTTGAAGGATTTACTTTGTAAGGGGCATGGCACACAGGCTTGTGCAAGTGTGAGAGCAGGTACCTATCCACGTCACACGTGTAAAGCCTGTATCATGATCTCCAAGCAACAGACTTTTGAACATCCAAGTTTTAACTTTGTTTTTAAACCCAGAATTTATGTAGATTGTTATACATCGAATGTAGTTTATTTGGCGACCTGTGATGCCTGTACTTGTTTTTATGTAGGGAAAACTACACAGAAATTAAAAGAGAGAATTTTGTACCACATGTATGAGATGAGGAATATGGAAATGAACAATGTCTTGGTAAAACACATTAGTGAAAATTCAGGACATAAATGTTCATTCAGAGTTTTACAACATTTGAGTAAAAATTTTAGGGGTGGGGATGTGACTAACAAAGTTGCACAGGCTGAGTTAAATTGGATACTAAGGCTACAAGCAGACAAGATATCCAGGCATTAACAGCAGTGTTTGTTTGAAACCTACCCTCAAGGGGTGTAAATTGAAACACTGACTTCATTGGTTATTGGCTGAAATGTACCTAAAGATGTGTTTTATAATGCTGATGTTTGTTTTCTTATGTATGGATCTGAGGAAGCAGAATATGCAAAAGTCCTTATCCTTGTTTTATTAAAGGGTCACTATCTCATTTCTGAAATCAGCTACTTGCCTGAGTGCTTTGTTTACATTTTAGTGTTCACACAGAGGCAGGATTTTCAGAGAAGCTTGTTAGCATTCAGCAGAAAGCGCTAACAGTTTACAGTTTGTCCTTATGTATTTTCCTTCCCCCACCCATAGGCTATTAGATTAGTTGAATGACTGGTTTAGCGTCAGCCAGAGATGCTGTTTAGTCACACTCAGATCTGCAGCCTTTGCAGTAGTGAAATTACATCTTTAGTGTGCACTTGTTTTTTGTAAGACTTATTGGAATGATTATCCCAGCCTAGGCAATTGTATTTTCTTTTGTTTGTTTTTGTTTCATGCTTGCTGGTACGTGCTTTTTTCCTATTGCTAGTAATTACTTTTCATATAGTCAGCAATAGTGTTGCTTATTAGTGCATGTACCCATGCAGCCATACATTTCTAAGACTTTGAAAATGAATCTTGTTACTGTACTAAAGGTATCTTCCCATTAGCTGACTCCCTTCAGGAATCACATAGTAACAGTGTGTATAATACTGATTCCATCCAAATGAATTTAGTTTCTTTTTCTTCCCTACATTGCAGTAAAATATTTGGATCTTTCACTCTTTTCCTGAATATCTGACTGCAGTACAGTTAACACTGGTCACCATTTGAAAATTGAGGCAAATGTCTCGATATTTCCATACATTTTCCTATCTGTGTGCATACGTATGTATGCAATACGTTATCTAACTTTATATTCATGTGGTTTTAAAACCACAGCCTTGCTATGTCTTACTGACCAGCTTGCAATTCAAGGCATTCTTCAATGTCTCTTAAATTTGTATACGATGGATATGTGATAATGCAGGTATTTTATTAAAACTTTGAATGCAGTGCACATAATTGTTCTGGTGGTGTACTTCACTGTTAATATTGGAATTCTCTTAACTTTTCTCAAACTTGTCTCTTTTGTGGCTCAGATGGCTGTGTTGATGAAACCACTTACCCCTTATCAAGATGGAAATAGATAATAAATAAAGAGATAATAATTTAAATAAATAAATGCATGTGCATTGTCATTATGTGTTCATCATATGTATTGCTTTGGTTGTTTAAAATGTATTTGCTGTATACCTTTATTCTTTATGTCTTTATAGAGCCATGTATATTTGTATATCTACACACACACACACACACACACACACACACACACACACACACACACACACACACACACACACACACACACACACACACACACACACACACACACACACACACACACACACACACTCACACCAAAATATATATATATATATACCCACACAAAGATATATATATATATATATATATATATATATATATATATATACATATATATATATATATATATATATATATATATATATATATATATATATATATATATATATAAATCTGTCTCTGGGTTTGTGTGTGTCTCTGTTTATGTATACAGACATACATACACCTATATGTGTGGTGTGTTGTTGGATATATACATGCACACTCTTATACACTGGCATGCAAGAGGTATTTTGAATAAGGTGACAGTATAGCTGCTCCAAACAGCATTCATATCACTGACCCATTATTGCTAGTTTTACAAGTAACAGTTTTTTTTCCATTTGTCATATGCCACTTGACAAGAGTATTAAAAGGTGTGACTCAAACTACAGAAACTACAGACCCATAAGCTTAACCAGCCTTATCTGTAAGGCCACAGAAAGAATCATCATGGACCCTATAAATAAGGACACAGGTGATCTTTAAACCCTTGATCTGACACAGTTTGGATTTGTCAAAGACAAGTCATGCCTGTTAAACCTGGTAGATTTTTCAAAAATGTCACCAGAGACATAAATGAAGACAAATCTGTGTATACAGCCTACCTTCGACACAGTCACACGTGGGCATCATTGATAATCTCTCCCAGTTGAATATCAACCCTTATGTCGTCAGGTAGGTTGCTACTTGGCTCATCAACAGATCACAGTCAGTCAGAGTTGGGCACCTTACCTCAACCAGCAGACCTGTCAGAAGTAGGGTTCCACAGGGGTCAGTACTGTGTCCTCTATTGTTTGGAATATACTTCTCAGAAGTTAAAGCCAAAACAGAGGGGCTGTAGCTGACTAAGTCTGCTGATGACTGCAAATTAGGTGCAATCACTGAATCCCCAAATGATACCAATATACTTCAAGAGGGACTTACACAAACCAATGATTGGTGGCAAAGCCATGGACTCATATTCATTGCCAAAAATGCATCATTCCATAATAATACCCTAATGTAATAACTCAGTAGTGAGAGACTTGGGAATGTAAGTTGACTGTAACCGAAACTTTGACCACTATGTGTTTACTGTGGTAAGGAAAGCATTCTATATTGCTCACTTCATTAACAATGGTATTGCCTTAAGAGTGAAAGAGGTCCCCTGTACTCGACCCTCATCTGGCAATAATTGAGTACAATGCTCCCTTTAGCATCTACCTTACCAGACACCTGCAGCAACTTGAGAGACCTCAGAGATTTCTAACAAGAAAATTCAGCATCTCCAGCACATGTCATACATTGACAGACTGAAGTCACTGTCAGTGTACTCAGTAGCATATAGATAGCAGGAGACTTGTGCCTGGCCTACAGAGCTATTTTAGATCCAAACCTAATGAAAATGCTGCACATCCACAAGTCAAATGGGATAAGGATCACTTGCTCCAGGGACCTTAACCTTGCCTGTGGCATAAGTAGGACCTGCTGAAGGGAGAGATATGCCTCTCAAAGGTTGCCACTCCTCTGGAATAGGCTACCAGTTCACATCAAACAGAGCCCCCTCTATGGTCCTGTTTAAGTGTAGCCTGGATGACTGGATGGGAAACCATAAATTCCTTGCCAGGGATTTCACCTATGACCCTCCTAGACATGGGCAGTCATTGCTAATTTGCTAACTAAGATCTTGAGTTTAGGCTAGATCCTTTATATTGGGTTTCTCTACTATTACACTGGGTAAACAGAGCTAGGCTTATAAAGACCCTTGGGTCAGTTGCCTAGTAACCACCTATGAACCTATCAAGTAACAAGACTTTTCTTGCCTTCAGTCATCTAAGTTTTTAGAGATGTTAATCTTACTTGTGTGTTGGCACACTCTCAGACTGCACTGCATTTTTTCAGGATAACTGTTGCCATATCCCTAAGAATTTAGTGGGAAGAGTTATTCAGGAGGAAGCAAGCTGAGGAGCAGGTGGCCAAGAGTAATTACATGTAGACATTAATTTGCCATTACAGAGTTGGAGGGCAAACAAGGTCAACTCAAAATTGAACAAGATATGTCTAGTTCAGGCAGGGAGCAATCAGCAAAAAGGGTGCAGTGAAGAATAATTGGACATTTTACACTATATTCCTTTCACAGTGGCCGCAGTTCAAGGGAGTGGCACTGGAAACAGCACCAGTAGCAGCGTGGGTACAAATTCATTCACAGTATCAGTGGGCGTACTGGAAACAGCACTGGTACCAGTGTGGGTACAAATTCAGTCACAGTATCAGTGGACATACTGGAAACAGCACTGGTACCAGTGTGGGTACAAATTCATTCACAGTATCAGGGGATGTACTGGAAATTGCTCCAGTACAAGTGTGGGGACAAATTCACTCACAGTATCAGTGGATGTACTGGAAATCGCACCAGTACCAGTGTGGGTACAAATTCACTCACAGTATCAGTGGACATACTGGAAACAACACCAGTACCAGTGTGGGTACAAATTCACACACAGTATCAGTAGAAGTACTGGAAACAGCACCAGTACAAGTGTGGGTAAAAAAGTCACAGTATCAGTGGACATACTGGAAACAGCACCAGTACCAGTGTGGGTACAAATTCACTCACAGTATCAGTGGACGTACTGGAAATAGCACCTTTACAAGTTAAGGTACAAATTCATAGTATCAGTGGACATACTGGAGACAGCACCAGTACCAATGTGTGGATACAAATTCACTCACAGTATCAGTGGACATACTGGAAACAACACCAGTACCAGTGTGGATACAAATTCATTCAGAGTATCAGTGGACATACTGGAAACAGCACCAGTACCAGTGTGGGTAAATATTCACCCACAGTATCAGTGGATGTACTGCAAACAGCACCGGCACCAATATGGGTACATATTCATTCAGAGTAACAGTGGACGTACTGGATACAAAACTGGTACCAGTGTGGGTAAAATTCATTCACAGTATCAGTGGGCGTACTGGAAACAATACCAGCACCAGCGTGTGTACAAATTCAGTTCAGTATCAGTGTACATAGTGGAAGCAGCACCAGTACAACTGTGGCTATAAATTCAGTGACAGTATCAGTGGAAGTACTGGAAACAGCACCAGTACCAACGTTCATTTTGGAGAAATATCTATTAAGATCCTGTGGAACATAACAAAGTTGCTGAATGGATAGAAAAAGTAAAAGTAAGAATAAGAAGTTCAAATGCACAGAATATGAAATGGGATGAAGTAATGACCAGAGAAACTGAAAAAAGATAAGACAAGATTATTATTGGAAAACCCCAGGCCCAGATGCAGTACCTAATTTCTAGCTAAAAGTATTAACATCTTTATATGAATATTTAGCCATGAGTAAGAACTATTTATATGTGCACCCCAAACAGACAACAACCAAGCTAATAAAAGGAAAAACAATAATTCTAACTTAAGAGCAAACCCACAAGCTATCCTAAAAACTAAAGACCAATAACTTGCTTTCTGACGATCTATAAACTATACATAGGAATTTATGCTGACAGAGTTTATAGTCATTTAGAAAAAAACACTGTCAGGTAACAAAAGAAAGTCATACGGAAATAAGGATCATTTGTTGCTAAATATAGTCATTCAGGGAAACTGTAAAAAGGGGAACAATCTAAATACAGCATGAATAGACTACAAAAAATACATTGTTCGGTATCCCACATTCATTTATGAAAGGGTGCTTAAAAATTTTTAAGATACACCCTATAGTGATTGACTACATTACAGTGGCCATGAAACAGTGGCAAACCACTTTGCAGTTAAGTTACAGTAAAGGACAAATTATTATTTTAGGAATAAAAATTCAAGGGGGGTATCGATTTCTTTTGGTATTTTGGCATCATCCATGAAGACATTGGAATGCTGCTCAATGCTAGATTTATAACTGCTTGTGTCACATATTCTGAGAGCTCAATCATGTCTCTCTTCATATAATTTGTGGAAGTACGTCTCGGGTAATTTACATTCACATGGACTATAACTGAGTCATACTGCTACTTGAGGTTTAGTGACCTAAGTGCTTGCATGATATCATGAATCATGGTCACTGACAGGCAACTAACTGTAAACTTCTCCTTATCCAGCCTAGTGAGAGGAACATCGGTATGTCTCACAATAGAGTCTCCTAAGACCAAAATATTGGGTTGTGTGGTGTTACACCTCATGGGCCTGACAGTTGAGGCGCAATGAGATGTGGTTTTACGTGTTGTGGTGGGAGTTGACTTATTTTTGTGCATGCAGTGTTTTTGAGGTCTGTGTTTTAGAGGACTATGCGGTTTGGGTAAGTTACATGTGAGCGCATCCTCATATGAGGATCATTGTGTTTGGTCCTTTGTATGTGCTGTGAGCGTTTTGTGCGTCTGTGTGTGTGTGTGTGTGTGTGTGTGTGTGTGTGTGTGTGTGTGTGTGTGTGTGTGCATGTGTGTGTGTGTGTGTGTATATATATATATATATATATATATATATATATATATATATATATATATATATATATATATATATATATATATATATATATACATATACAGTAAACTCAGTTAACTGGAAGTCAAGCAACCAGATCTCTCAAGCTCCAGAAAAAAAAAACGAAGAAAGACAGTACAATTTTTATGTGTCGCACTTTCTGTCCTGTCATCCTGCAAAAACAACATACGTTACATTTTTAGAGTTGTAGAGTTTTAAAAAGGAAAATAGGAATAAATTCCCTCTCTGCGACCTAAGAACAAGTCAAGCCAAACAAATAGTGTAGGGTACAGTATTAGTCAGGCCTATTTTTAATAGTAACTCTCAGGCAACCAAAAACTACAGTTATCCAGCAGCTACCAACCGCCATGGGTGCCGGTTAACTGAGAGTTATAAACAAACACATACACACACACACACACACACACACACACACACACACACACACACACACACACACACACACACACACACACACACACACATAAATACAGTGATATAGATAGATACACATACCCATATACACACATACACACACACACACACACACACACACACACACACACACACACACACACACACACACACACACACACACACACACACATGTGTTATATGGGCATGACAGCTGAATCATGCACCAATGCACTGTACAAACACGTACATAAATGCATGGAACTAGCCATAACCAACAGAACCAAGGCGCTCTCCTCCAAAAAAAAGGAAGCCAGTTTGGTGGTCCCCTGCCATTAATAAACTATACAACAGAAGGAAGAAACTATTGCAGAAAAAGGTGAAGTCCCAAGACTGGAAAAACTCCCTTATTAGCCTCAACAAAAAGATGAGATCCCTCATCAAAACCTCTAAAGGCAGCTATGAAGGCAGAATTGTGGCAGACACTAAAAACAACAACAAAGCCTTCTATAATTATGTAAAGTATCTCCACACCAATACCCAGGTTTGCTCTGAGTTACTGCACAATGGTACCTCTTATACTTAGCCAACAGATACTGCCAACATACTGTCCAACAGATTCACTGCCAACATTACCTCCACCCCAAAGGACCAATCACAATACCAGAGGAATACCACGTACCCAGCATTACTGCAGCACAGGTTAAAGCTGCATTGTCCAAGGCCAAGAATACAGCTTCCATGGGACCTGACAATATTCCTGGATTTGTTCTAAATGAACTACAAAATGTGAAATAGAAAGTTTATCCCAGGGATCACTCCAGTGGCTCTACTTGATGGAGGGACTGGGAACTAATGTTGGAAGGCACAATGCCAGGGCACTTCTATGGACTAGGCTTGTAAAGGCTCCAGGGCCATTAGCCTGGTACACACCTATGAGCCTATGTACATAGACATATTTACATACTGTTCCTTGGCATAAAGTCTGATGATGATGGTTGTGAAATGGGTGTAGTTATCAAATCCCATTCTAATATTCAAAATCTCCAGCAAGGACAACACCAAATAAATGCTTGGTGTATTATTCATGGGCTTACCTTCAGTGCTCTGAAATGCAGCATTGTTTATTTTGGTAAAGCTTGTTATCTGTACCACTTATATCTGACACAAATCATTCTGCTTTACAAAGCTTATCATTTGTGGTACCTCCTCAAATTCCAAATAAGTTATACCCTTACTGTATACATCCTTTATTAGGCCTGTCATTGAAAACGGTGCCCCCATTGGCACATACCTCACAAATTACTGAAAGCAGCTCAAAATACTTCAATGTTTCCTCAATACTAAGAACTCAGGTCTCAGTAGCCCTAACTACTTTAATAGACTGAAAGACATGTCTCTCTACAAAAAGTGTCCTACACATTTCTGAGGGGGTCATGTCCACTAAAGTTCCCTTGCTATGTAGGACCGTGCAATCTAAGATCACCAGCACCACCATAAAACTAGTTGTAAACTTATACTATCACATCAGCAGTACCAGAAGGCAGGACAAGTACCTTACCCAATGCATTCCACATTTGTAAAATAGGCTGACTTTACGTGTCAAACACAATACTTCTCTTGCAACATTTATAACCAGTTTTTACAAATGTAAGAATTCAGGACAAAACTAATAAAAACAGCAAATCCATTTTTCAAAAATGTGTTGCTTTCCCCTCCCCAAAGAAAAGTAATTATTATTTTCCTTCAGTCTTTGTGTATGAAATCAGAGTTTCATTTTCTGACCTTTTTATATCTACCAGCAGTAATATTAATGGAGGTCTCGGTGTGTTATGTCATGCCGGATTAACAAAAAAAATAATAATAAAAATATATTAACTAGGTCAGTTGCAGTTTATAACACATTTTTTTTAGCCAATTTAGGTCTAAGTCATTTACTCACAAAATATATTCATACCCAAATTTGTCTCAGCATAGACCTTAGTTTTAGTAAGCAATCTCATTAAATGACAAAGAAGAACATTCACAATTGGTGATCTTTAAATGTATGCCAACATGTCTCTGTGCAATACAAATACAAGGTATTTGCAATATTTCATTTATGTGTGTGTGCGTGTGTGTATGCATGTATGTATGTACTTAATTTATTGAATCCAAAAAGTAATCTATTTTCAGTCATCAAACATAAAGGTCCAATACTTAAGTACACACACACACACACACACACACACACACACACACACACACACACACACACACACACATATGCAGGGCCACTTTTCCCCTTTGTCAGGCTCCAAATTGTTACAGGAAAAAAATCATGTTTTTGCAGTCCTTTGCAAAAACTGTATACAATTAAAAAATGAGTGCACTCAACAAAACCTTTTTGAAACCTTCTTTCTCCTTCATGCTGCTGAGCATCTGCTGCTCTGTGTAAGGCCTAGTGGATTTTACCTTGCGGTTTTCTCCTGGCCACAGTACAGGCAACACAGGTTTGAGGACCTTAACAGATACCCTGCAACTCTATCTGTCCGGAAGCCACCATTATAAGCTTAAAATAATACCACTGAACCCTACTGGATTTTTCTCTGCAGTTTTCTCCTGGCCACAGTACAGGCAACACAGGTCTGAGGACCTTAACAGATACCCTGCAACTCTAACTATCTGTCCAGAAGCCACCATTTTAAGCTTAAAATAATATCACTGAACCCTAGTGGATTTTTCCCCTGCATTTTTCTCCTGGCTACAGTATAGGCAACACAGGTTTGAGGACCTTAACAGATACCCTGCAACTCTATCTGTCTGGAAGCCACCATTTTAAGCTTAAAATAATACCACTGAACCCTAGTGGATTTTTTCCCTGCAGTTTTCTCCTGGCCACAGTACAGGCAACACAGGTTTGAGGACCTTAACAGATACCCTGCAACTCTAACTATCTGTCCAGAAGCCACCATTTTAAGCTTAAAATAATATCACTGAACCCTAGTGGATTTTTCCCCTGCATTTTTCTCCTGGCTACAGTATAGGCAACACAGGTTTGAGGACCTTAACAGATACCCTGCAACTCTATCTGTCTGGAAGCCACCATTTTAAGCTTAAAATAATACCACTGAACCCTAGTGGATTTTTCCCTGCAGTTTTCTCCTGGCCACAGTACAGGCAACACAGGTTTGAGGACCTTAACAGATACCCTGCAACTCTAACTATCTGTCCAGAAGCCACCATTTTAAGCTTAAAATAATACCACTGAAGTATGTGTCCCAGTAAATAACTACTACCTAAGTGAATATTTTAATTAATGCTAGACTTTATAAGCACAACAAGAATTTACAGTGTTTTTTTTGCTAGTCACCATGAAAAGCAGACGCCAGCAGCTCCTATCCCTTCTCTTTGGTTACCCCCACTATCCTCATACTGTTTCTGTGTATATTCTCCTGTTCTGCACTTTACCCTTCCCTGAATTCATTTCTAGCCTCACTCATAATTGCCTTTCCTAGTGCACCTGCCCTATTTTACTTCCAGACTCTTACATATTATTTTTTTATGTTTTGCCCTGCTTTTAGCTGCTAGTAATACCTCTCTCTCCCCCTGCAAAGCCCCTCTCTATTGTAGCTTATTTTAACCATACAGCACTGGGTTTCCTTCAAGTAAATCTACTTGTGTAGTTTGAGGCCAGTGTCCTTTTGTAAGCTTACGTCTGCTCATATTTTATTTATTTTTATTTTATTTCTGGTGACTATACCTTTAGAAACTTTATATCCTTGTCTCTCAAGCTAGTTTTTCACTATTTTTTCTGATTGTTTCTATGACTTCATCTTGACCAGTGTGCTAGCCCCGCTTCATTCGCCCTTGCTACGCTCGGGCTGACTTCACTCCCCTACCCTACCCCCATTCCCACCCCATTACAATTACCTTTATACCTAACTATCCCTCCCCTCCCCTTCCTGTCCCACTAGCCACTAAAATTCCACTTCCTGCCTATTGCCACAACCACCTTACTAATCTGTCAATCTTGTCAACACTTCATCTATACCACTGTCTCTCTACCTACTCTATCTGACCATATTTTATTCCAACGTGTATTATTTTCTAATATTTTCTACACTACTTCTTATTCTCTGTATCTCCACTTCTTACCAGTCCAATCACTTTGATCCACTCCTATGTTCACCAACTTCTCACTCATACAACATATATCCAACTACTTCATCATTTACTATCTCCCCTAATCTCTTTACTACCTTTATCTCAAGTCTATATAAACTATCCATAATCTTCTTCTTCTTCTTTCGGCTTTTTCCCGGTTAGGGGTCGCCACAGCGGATCACCTTGTCCGCACATTGAATGGCAGTGGAGTTTTACGGGACGGTGTCGAGTTGCGCCTCCACCCCCTCCACAGAAAGGCACACTCACACACACACCTAGGGCTTTAGAGTGTCCAATCCACCTGCAGCATGTCTTTGGGATGTGGGAGGAAACCGGAGCACCATAAACTATCCATAATACAAGTTTTTAAACCTTCCCACAAAGCTAAGTAAAAACTATACAAACTCCATCTAACATCTACTATACACTCTCTCCTCACTAAAAACCTACTTTGTTCTGGAGATATCCATCCCAACCTTGGCCCCTCTTTTATCCCCAAAACTACCTCTACACTGCCCACATCTTACTCCTCTAACAGTCACCAACCTCAGTCACAACAATCATCTCCATCCAAATACTCCATCCAAATACTTAACTATTTACTCATTGAATATCAGAGTCTAGCAAATAAAGTCACTGAGCTGCACTCATGGATAGCTCAAAATACCCCTCACATCCTATCTCTATCTGAAACCTGGCTCAAACCACAAATCTCAAATAGTGAAATACTCCCACCAGGTTATAATATATTCCGATCTGATAGACCTGTAAAAAAAGGTGGTGACGTGGCCATCCTGTACGCAAACATTCTTAACCTCTCACCATACACTTCTCCAATTCCTGACTTCCTCCCAGCTGAAATCATCATCCTTAACTGCCATATGAATGCCCACAAAAAACTTGCAATTGCCTCTATCTACCTTCCTCCTGGTAACAATCTGCCTATTCTTGAAAACATCCTATCCTGGTTCTCCCACAACATACCATATGAGACACTTATGCTTGGTGATGTCAACATTGATTGGTCCAAACTCACAACTGACTCCCCCCAACTCAGTATCCACCTACACGGCTTCCACCAACTTATAACATCTCCCACTCACTTCCATAAAAAGTCCACTTCCAGCTCCATCATTGACTGGATCCTTACCAATTCCCCCCACCAATACCACAATACCACCACCTTACCTGACTCCCTCAGTGATCATCTCCCTACCACCATCTTAAGACACTACTCCCATATTCCTAAACCCCACCTTATCAAAGACTGTTGAAAACTATCGACTTTCAATTCATCCCAATTTAACTCCATTCTCCAGAACATAGATTGGTCCATTCTAAAACACCTCCCCCTAAACGATGCTGTAAGCACTTTCAATAACATCTTCATGAGTACTCTAAACTCCTTAGCTCCCTCTAGGAAGATCAGAGTAAAATCAAACCATGCTCTCTGGCTCTCCAAAGAGACTAGGTCCCTTATTAAACAAAGAGATCATGCTTGGAAAACCTGGACTAAAACTAAACAACCACCTTTTCTTCAAAAATACAGGCAACTGAGGAACCTTGCAAAAAAACATACAACTAATGACAAAAAGTTATACTATAGCTCTGCTCAGCTTAACATCAAATCCAGTCCTTGAAATTTTTGGTCAACTTTCAACAACATCCTCTATCCTGGAAAGCCCTCTAATCCCTCCCCATACAATAACTCTTCCTCTCAGGAAACAGCTACCCTCCTGAATAAACACTTTATCTCTTTCATCCAAAATCTGGTAACCTCTAAGCCAAACTCTACTTTGACACCCACCTCTCCAAGTCCCACTAACACAACTTTGTTTTCTTTTGAGCCAGTTCCCATTACTTACATCAACTCTCTACTACTCAAGCTAAAATCCTGCTCTCCTTCCACTAACAATCTATCTCCTACATTCCTCAAACTTGCTGCTGACTCAATTGCCTATCCTGTATCTATACAAATTAATTGATCTATTCTGGAATCAACTGTCTTCACCCATTGGAAATCTTTCTTCATTATCCCTCTTCATAAAGGTGGAAACTCCACTGAGCCCTCAAACTACCGACCCATTGCCATTCTGTCCCCTCTGTCCAAGATATTAGAAAAAATTATTCATTTACAGCTTCAATCACCTCCTCACACACCACTTACTTACCTCTACCCAACATGGATTTCGTCCTCACCACAGCACCACCACTGCCCTCCTCTCCTACACTCATATGATTGCAGAAGCCCTAGACAACAATAAACTCATTTCCTGTCTCTTCCTAGATCTCTCCAAAGCCTTTGATACTGTCTCTCATCCTCTACTACTATCCAAACTTGCAAATCTCCACCTATCCCCCTACGCACTTGCCTGGTTTAATAGTTACCTATCTGGCAGGGAACAATCTGTCAAATGGCTCGCATCCTCCTCACCTTTCCTTCCCATCTCCACTGGTGTTCCCCAAAGCTCCATCTTGGGACCCCTTTTGTTTAACATCTTCACCAATGATCTTTACACCTCATGCAAAGAATCCTTCCTTATTCAGTATGCCGACGACTCCACACTTATATCCATCTCAAATAACATTCCTGAACTACACTCTCTGACCCAACAGGCCCTACTATCCACTGAACAATGGCTCTCTCACAACCTATTGATCCTAAATCCCAAAAAGACCAAACTCCTACTTTTCCTTCCCCGTTCTCTTTCTCATCACAAAACCTCCTTTTTTATTATATCTTCTAACAATACAACTATCCAACTTGACACCCACAAAACTCCTAGGGGTCATTATCGATGACAAACTCAAGTTCAACCTACACATACTCCAATGTATAAAAAAAACAGAAACTAGGTCTGCTATATCAGAACAAAAAATTCCTAACCCCTGAATCTAGACTACCCTGGGCCAGGCACTCCTCCTCCCCTCCATCTTATACACCGCCCCAGTTCTTACCAATATCCAGGCCTCCACTCTAAACAAACTGCAACAGACTTACCATAAAATAGCCAGATTCATTACTAACTCCCCATACAACTCACATCACTGCATTTCTTTAAACTCTCTTCAATGGCTTGAACTTCCCCAGTTTCTGCTATCTTATCAATTTCATATGCCACACTCTGTTCTTTATAAACCCTCCTTCTGTCCATCTCTATCTTCCTTAGTCTCCATTTACATCTCATCCCGGACCCTCCGTACTTCTAACCAACAATTACTTGATATCTACCACCCAAAAAAGTCAGTAGGCAAACTACTCTACAAACACTCCCATGCCCATGCTTGGAACAAACTTCCCCTTGACTTACATACAATCTCCCACACCTCACACTTTAAAATGTACTAAAAGCTTATTTTCTCAATTCCAGAGCCTGCCCTTGCCATGACCCTACCTAGTCTTCCTTCCCTTTATGTACCCTCAAAAGGACCATACTTAGTACCTCATTACATCTCTCTCTCCGATGTGTCTACTATGCATTTGCACAATTTTATACAAACAAAAAATGTTCATTGTTAACCTATTGAACTATATCAATGTAAAATTGTTACTTAGCTTCTTTTTAATACAACTTTAACTTTATGCATGTATCCCAACATATGTGAATCGTTTTGCTATAACTGCTATTTTATCAATATTGTTTAAAATTGTACTTGTTTTAAAATGTATTACTGGAGCCTTTCTCCTCGGGTCTCCACTGAAAATGGGCCACAAGCCCAGTTGAACAAACCCGGTTAACAAATGTCAATAAATAAATAATTAAATAAATAAATAAAAAACAAATACAATTTCTCCAACTGTCTAATCATTAAAAAGGATCTGTTGCCATGGATATGAACTTATCCACTACCACTGTTACCAGCTTAGTGGATATGAGCATCCTGAGGCAATGTAAAAACTGCCTCATATTAAATATTGTATAAAAAATACCTAACTAATAAGCCACACGAAAACCTTCAACAATGACCACATCTTCTCAGCTGAGCTAAAACCTTGCAGAGCAAAGTGAAAAGTACATGGTAAACCTCGTATAAAATCAGACTCCTGAGCAAAAACAGCCAGTTAGTAATGTAACACTTCTCCATTAACACACACACACACACACGCTGAAATTACTGCACACACAGCATGTAGGAAAACTAGCAACCTGTAAAAATTAAACCTATAATACAAAGCTTTACACTATATAAACCAAACACAAGAAATGCCATCAATAACACAGTTTAAATAAGAATCTCCCAGCTTCTGCGGTGGTGGTGCTGTGGTAGCGTTGTCACCTCACAGTTAGACGTTGCCCGTTTGATTCTCAGTTAGAGTGTCTTCTGTGTGTCGACATGCGTGAATGGGTGTTCCTTCATTGAAGGTTGTGTGTTAGGCCCGGCAAGCCAGCACTTAAAAATCTGCTGCCAATCATTAGCGGACTGGAATCCCGCTGTGGCGACCCCTAACCGGGAAAAGCCGAAAGACACAAACACAAACAAATAAGAATCTCCCAAAGATAAAAATTTAGCTGTAACGTTCAAGTGTGTAGTTTAAAGAAGTCCCAGTAACTCTTCGAGCAGCCATCTCTTACAAAGCTGACTGTTTCTCCAGATGACTTCCACAGACTTTACAGAACAACTTAAACAGCAGAATATAGCTATTATCTGTAAAATTTACTCCAAAAAATTCAAGCCAGCTATAGCAAATTGTGACCGTCATTTATAATCCCACTGTCACCAACCACTAAAAGTAAAATTCCTGCTAAGGGTCACCAGTTGTTCACTTGAAAACTTGGTAATCTGTCAATGTTTACTCTATAGTACTAATATCTGTCCTTTATAACACTTGGAAACTTCACCTTTTCCCTACACCTAACATCCTACAGTAGCAAACTTTACTCTTACCTAACTCTACCCTTCACATCTACTACTCCCACTCCTGTATTCATTTTAAAAAATAAATAAATAAATAAATTAAAAAAACACATTTTTGCAAATCTGATTTATGTTCTTTATGAGTTACCAACTTTTATTGTTGTTACCTTCTGATATGTATTCTATTCTCCCTTTTTTCCCTTGTATTAAATTGTATTGTTTTTTATTATATTATATGGTCTTGTATTATATTTCCATGCTTAGCATTTTGGAGCTTTTCTCCCCGGGCCTCTGCTGAAAATTAACCTGTGTCCAGTCGGACCTTCCTGGTAAACAAATGTAAAATAAAAAATAAAATAATGTAAAATAAAAAAAGCCTGCATTAACCTCTTGTCCAACCTTCCCTTATGCCTGTGAGTTCCACAATTGAGCGGAATTCTGTAGAAAGTGACACACATATTTTTTCAGGAAACAGCATACCCACCCCCAAACAATTAAGTCAAGCCTTCTCTCCATATGATGGACCTAGACAATATCTGTATTTACTACTTTGTAATGAATGCATGAATAGATTACACTGGTTAACACATTCAGATAAATACATACATTGAAATCCATAAGGCAATTTAAATAGCTCAGCATTTAAACCTCTCATTCAATAAAACAAAAGTCAATACCAAGCCAGAAACCAATGCACTTAGCAACTCATCAAGTTGGATATGGTCATTTTCACCTCTGCTGGCACCCATTGTTTAATCCAGTATGTCCAAGATCAAAAACACTTAACAGAAAGCCAAGTATGACTGCAGCAATTTTAGAATAATTAGCATGCAAGCCAACTGACTCAGGCTTCTGTTACCACAACCTGAGAATTATATAAGTGTTTTTTATATATTTAGTCAACATTGTAGTTAATGTACAAACTTTAAGAAACTGAATTTTCAGTGGAGATTGATATCTGCAAAAAATGATAATAAAGCTATATATACAGCTGTAAGTGCCCTGTTTATAGGCTTGTAACACATTTGGAACAATGTGAAAAAATAATTTCAGTGAAAATCTGGGGAACCACAAATATCACTTGCCTAAGAAGAGTTGAGAAATAGAGGTTGGCATTAGATAAAACATTCATTTTACTGATCTACTTTCCCTGCAAGAACAAAAACCCCTAAATGTTTGAGTTGGGTTAAGCTTACAGAAACTGGCATCTCAAGATGGCCCAAAACACAAAAACAAAAGTATTTGGCTCATACTTTTTATGTTGTAGTCATGTAAACATGTTATGGTCTTGAAATGGGCTCACAGAACACATACTGTCTGTAAAAATACCATGCATATACCTTTTGTCCAATTCTTTTTGACACACTGTCAAAGATCTCAGCCTTCAGTGCAGACAAGACAGCACATACTCCTTCTCCACTCCCACATACTGCAAATCCATGCAGGTCACCCAAGAGTCACCAGGAATGCAGGCCTAAGCATGTTATGCCCACTAACTCTTTTTCCATACAATGATGTGATTTAGTCATATGTCACGGGTTCATACATACAGGGATGTGACTTAGTCATATGTCATGGGTTCATAGGAGTTACATTTCCCCTTTGCCAGTGCCCACCCTTAAGCCTTTCATCCCTTTTCAAGAAAGGCCGGGCCATTCATACCAGGAGAGAATTTATGAATACTTACCCAGTTAAAGGGCCAGGCCATTCATACCAGGGGTGAATTTATGAATACCCACCCAGTTATCCTTTGTAAAGGCAGACAGTGTGTCACACTGTTTAACTTAGAGAGTTGGTTTGTTCTAGAGATGTGAGTAAGCACTGTATTATAAATATGTACCCCTACCATATGCATTTATTTGTTGTAGTGGATTTACATCTATGGTCCTAGTATTAGCTGGGCTATTTGGTTTATGGATGTATAAGAGTTTTTGGATTACTGGATCCATTGTAACTAGCAAAGCCACCTTGCTCCACAGTAGTAACATATGATAACCCTGCCCCTAACTCTAGCCTGCATTTTAAACAAAAAAAAAATCTGTTCCTATAACAGTACCACTACAGAAGACAGGTAGGACTTTCTTCACACACACACACACACACACACACACACACACACACACACACACACACACACACACACACACACACACACACACACACACACACACACACACACACATAATCACCCATGATTATTTCCATAATCTGTACTTTTGCCAGGATGGAATGAGAGGAAATGAAATGGATCTTTGAACTTCAGGCAGATAAATATCCTGACCTGAATGGAAATGTGTCTGTTAAACCTGCACTAAAAGGGCACAACTTACAGAAGTAATCGTGGGTGATTGCCTGTGTATATTGATTAGTATCTATAATAAAACAAATTGTCTCTGCCTATGAAGAGATGAGCATTTTAACAACAACTGGTTTCCGATTGGTTGGTTTTTGACATTATGAATTTTGATTGGAAGTTTTAATCAGTGATTTCATAAGCTGAGACCATACAACTGTAGACCAATGGTGATTGAATAATGTGTCTGTGAGAGATATCATCAATTTCCATACTGATTGTTGATTCTCTTGGCCAACATGGGGAAAATTGCCCTTTTCCCCACTATAGTGCAATCCCAGAGTTGGTATATTTAGTTAGGGGGTGTGGGGGAAGTGTAGCCCTCACCTGGGTGGGTCTGACATACTTTGGTGTGTTATTTTGTTAAATGTTGGCCAAGTGTTTAGTTTCCTTGTAATAAAACTTTGGTAATGTGATGGTTCAGTTTATTGCAATGTCGGTGCTGTTGTCTCGTTAATCTGCATTAGATTTACATATACCACAGTTGTGTAAAATCTTACCATAACAGTAGATGTCCTTGCCTTCACTGCTGTAGTATTCTTAACCATATGGGGATTCCCTGCCATGGAAGCCCGATATCCGCCAAGTCTTCCAAAGACTCCTGAATTTAAAAGGTATGCTGAATGTCACCATGCACTCCTTACTTAATGTAGGGCATAAAGGTGATATTCAGGCCTAACAAAAACAAAACTGATTGCCACAGGAGGAACAGCAGTCCAAGGAACCCAAGAGGTGAGGTCTACATCCAGGAAGGTAAAGAAGTAGGGGGATGGGGGAGGGAGCGAATATTGCAGCAGTGAAGGCACAGCTGTACTATGTCCTTACATTCACTGCTGCAGTATTCTTAACCATCTAGGAGAGTGCCAAAGCTGAAGGGGAAACTTGCGGGGAGGAATGGGCAGAGTCTCCTAAAAAACATGAAGAACTGAACTACCAAAATCAGCCCTAGCTCTAGAGATGCCATCCAAATTATAGCGCTTGGTAAAGGTATGCACAGAAGTGGGGGAAGCTGCTTCAAGAAGAGAATTAGTATCTAAGCCTTTGAAAAAAACACCAGAATAAGCCACAGCCCTAATAGAATGAGCCTTAATTGGAAAAGGAAGCCTCTTACCATGCAATGAGTGACAAAAGGAAATAGCCTTAGAAATCCAAGAAGAAATAGCTTGCTTGGGTACAGCAATTCCCAATGATCTAAGATGAAAAGAAACAAATAACTGGCCAGATTTTCTAACAGCTTTGGTCATACCCAAATAAATTTTGTCACCAATGCATGTTCAAAAGCCCATAAGGCAAGTCACCACACAATCCAACATTCTAGTCATTGGAGACTCCATTGTGAGGCACACTGATGTCCCTCTCACCAGGCTGAGTAAGGAGAAAGTTATGGTCAGTTGCTTATCAGGGGCTAGGATCCACCACATTACACATGCATGGTCATTGGACCACAATTACAGATATGACTCAGTCATAGTCCATGTGGGAGTAAATAACCTGAGAAGTGCCTCCCTACACTATATGAAGAGAGACATCACGGAGTTTTGGAATATGTGTATGAGCCTAGCATTAAGCAGCATTTTACCTTCTCCAAGGGTGATGCCACAATATGAACAAAATATGATTGACTTTAATAATTGGCTTAGTTTCTGGTGTCATTCTAAGAGGGTGCAATATTTGTCAGCATGGAAGATGGTCAACAGACCACGCTGCTTTGTTAGGGATGGTCTGCACCTCTCTTCTCTAGGGTTTTGAATATTAGCTAAAACATTGTCTTCCCCATAGTGCTTTTTTAGGCAATGCCAAACTGAAAGTACTTCCAACATAGCAAATAAAAACCAAGAAAATCTAAAGGTATTTCTGCTCAATACTAGGAGACTAAACAAAAATTCCACTCCCTAGAAGCACTATTTACCCTAGGGAATGCTGAAGTCTGTGCAGTCACTGAGACATGGTTTAAAGCTGCGGAGAGCACACCAACAATGCAACATTATAATGTCTTCCATTCATTTAGGCCAGCTACTTCACAGGCAGGCACTAAAGGTGGAGATGTCTCTATTTACATCAAAAATAAATACATTTCAAGGCTGGACAAACAGGACAATGCACTTGAGCTGCTCCATGTTCAAATCACCATAAGTAAAATCCAGTACTACTTCCTTGCAAGCTATAGGTCCCTCTCTATGACCCAGTAAACCAATACCATGTATTTAAACTTATTAGAAACACTAACCATACAACCCAATACCATATTCATGGGTGACTTTAATTACCCTACTATTAACTGGGAATGTTATCCGACACCAAACGTACATGCACAGAGATTCCTGGATTTTGCAAACATAAGCTTCCTGGACCAGATAGTCAAGACACCAATCAGGGGTGCAACCATACTGGATCTGGTCCTCACTAATATGGGAGACTGCTGCACACCCCCTATTATAATACCTTTCCTGGTAAGATCAAACCAAATAATGGTCTCCTTTGAAGTAAAAAAAAACCTGGACCCCCAGCTAAACCTGGAATATTCAGGAACTATTCTAAAGCTAACCTCCAGTTATTAAGTGAGAATCTGGCAAAATTTCAAGCCCCTGTAAACCTGGGAACACTTTTGCCTATGCAGAACCATTTACAGAAACCCTGTACAAACATGTTAATAGCTGCACAGAGGCAGCTATAACCACCAGGAAGAAGTACAGAACTAACTCAAAAAAAACAATTCACCCTGGTGGAATCACAAAATCATTTGACTGTATAACAGGAGGAACAGAGGAAGAAAATCATGGTAAAAAATTAGGAGGTACAGCACCCGGCAGGGTAAAGCACTCTCATCAAACTAAATAAACAATCTGGAGGACACAACGTCTACTAAAGCCAATTTTGAGGTAAATTTGGCCTCTCAGGCCAAGGACAACCACAAAGCATTTTCTAGCTATGTCCACAATCTCAAAGGCAATACACAATTGTGTGCAGAGCTCATTGTAAATGAAGCCAACTATGCCGAGCCAGAAGATATAGCAAACCTTCTAAATTCAACTCCAACTTTACTCCTCTCTCCCCCTCAAACTTCTCAGGAAATATCATCAAATATAACTCCCCCTACTATCACTAGGGAACAGGTCCTTAATGCTCTCTCTAAGACCAAGAACACTACATCAATGGGCCCAGACAATATCCCAGGATGCCTTCCAAATAGCATGAAACATGATCTATCAGAGCCTATGGAATTACTATTTAACTGTAGCCTCCAAACAGGCTTTGTGCTTCATGAATGGAAAAAGGCAACAGTCATCCCTCTGCACAAAGGTAGGCCATCTACAGACACTGGAAACTACAGACCCATAAATTGCACTAGCCCTATAGGTAAAGCCATGATAAGAATTTTCATGGAGATGATCAATAGAGATATAGTAAACATCCAGACATTGAATCCAACCCAGTTTGGTTTTGTCAAGGGCAGATCATGCTTACTCAACCTGGTGGAGTTCTTTGAGAAGGTCACCAAAGCAATGGATGAGGGCAAAATTGTTTGCACTGCCTACCTTGACCTGGCCAAGGCATTTGACACAAATATCCCACTCAGGGCATTGTTGACAAACTCAAGAATTTAGATACTAACCCATATGCCACCTGGTGGATAGCCAACTGTCTCACAGACAGGACCCAGGAAGTTAGAATTGGGGAGTCTACTTCTACAAAGAGGTCAGCCACAAGTGGAGTCCCTCAGGGATCAGTCCTTGGTCCACTCCTTTTTGACATTTGCTTCTCAGAAGTCAAGGCCCATGTCAGTGGGCTCTGGCTAACTTAATTTGCAGATGATTGCAAATTAGGAGCTATTGTTGAATCTCACACTGACACAAATGTTTCCTCAGGAGGGGCTGACCCAGACAAACAACTGGTGTCACAGCCATGGACAAAAACTAAATGCCAAGAAATGCATAACAGTATCCTTTGGGAAGTCATCCACCCCTGGTGACTATCATATTGACAACATACCCCTTAGAGAATTGACCCAGTAGTCATGGACTTAGGGACACACATAGATAGTAATCTAGCCTTTGATCATCATGTGTCTACAGTGGAGAGGAAATAATTCTATGTTGCACAACTTATAAGCAAAAATATGGCATCTAAGTCCAAGGAAGTCATTGTTCCACTGTATTTGGCATTCATCAGACCTATTATTGAGTACAATGCCCCCTTTGGTATGTACCTAACCAGGCATATCCAACAACTGGAACGTCCACAGAGGCTCCTGACTAAAAGAATAGAGGACGTAATTAATATGTCCCACGCAGACATCCTCAAGGCCCTATCCCTGTATTCTGTCTCCTACAGTCTTTTGAGGGGAGATCTATGCCTGGCATACAGGGCATTGTCAGACCCCACTCTGATGGACCTCATGCATATCCACAAAACAAACAGCACCAGAATTACCTGTTCTAAAGACTTAAACCTTGCCTGTGATATAAATAGGACCTGCTAGAGAGATAGGTATGTGTCCCAGAGACTACCCTGTCTATGGAATAGGCTCCCATCCATGTGAAGCAGAGTTACTCCCTAACCCAATTCAAGTACAACTTGGACAGTTGGATGGGAAATCAGAAATTCATCCCTGGTTTGTCACCTATGTCTCTAATGGACACAGGTAACCTGCAAATGGTTGTTCTCCCAGGCCCATGCTTACACTTATCAAGAGTATCAGAACTTGTCAGAGATTTGGGAAGCATGGCTAAGCTTAAAAAGGCCCTTGTGGTCGTTAGCCTAGTAAACACCTATGAAACTATGAACCTATATACAGTACCCTCTCACTGTCAGTTTGCAGAGAGGAAAAAAGGTAGGCAGATTAATAGACTGATCAGAACTTCTTAGGGAACATGCAGCATAATTCTTTCAGTCTTAAAAGTTCTTGAAGGCCCAAGGTAGAATCACATTAGGCTTATATGCCTTATGCTCCCTTAGTGCCCCTATGCATTCCTTATATCCTTATCTTCTGCAATCTTATCTGTCCACCCCACCCTTTCCTTCATCTGTCCTGTTCTTTGTGACTGGAATCCTGCCTTTTCTTTTCTTGATGAACAGTGGCAAGAAGTAATCATTTAAAATTCTACCTACTTTCTACGCTATTTATATTTCTGACCTTCCAAGGCCACTTTATCTATTTAAATGCCTACTTTTTCTCTCTCTCTATCTGCTACATAAACCTTTTTACCTCTTAATGCTGATTTCATTCTTTCTTCACATTTTCCTTTCTGCAACATTATGCAGTTTGCTGCCTTATTTCTAGCCTCACTACAACATTTACATTGGTACTCACCTTCCTCCATTCCCTTCATTTCTTCTTCTTGTCCTTTATAGCTAGTTCCCCTTTTGCAGTGAAGTATACGATCTTCCTCATTTTCATTTCCTTGCAGTCAACCTCAGTCCTTTTTTCATACTTCCAAGTAATTCTGTTTCTTATGCTTCACAGTTTCTACCCACTCATGCTTTCTTCCCATATCCCAATGCACTTGACTATTACTGTCAATATTGTCCTACAGCAAACCCCCAGTTAATCCCAGATTCTGGTCTTTGTGAGCTAGCATGCTTCCTTTTCTATAGTCAGCATACTCCACATCACCGCAAGATCAATGCTTGCGAGTGGTGCTCACCTTCTCATTTTTACACAACAAGATTCATCAACCTCCACTTCCTGGTTACAACCTCTGTCTTCTTTTCAAACCCCCTCTATGATGAATATTTTAAATAGGTTGCTTTCTCTGCCTACTTTAGATGACAGAATGTTCCATGGTAACTCTGGAAGACTGACATCATAGTCACAGCTTTCTTTCCTGCCCTTCTGTCAGTTCTGTCGCTTATCATCTGCCTACCTGACAATTATATTAAGGTTTCCCAACAAATAACTGAGGTATAGTTAATTGGGTTCTAACAGTGTAAAGACAACTAATCAAAATATAATTTTATTGCTCATTAAATGCTATATCCATAACCACTGTAGGGTCAGTGTTTGTGTGAGACCACTGCCGGCTTTTAAAGCACACTTTCTGTTTTCGCCACAATTGTGCAGCTGAGGAGTTATGGTACAGTAACTTGGGGTTGTGAAGGTTTGCCTCACATGGAAGTTGCACTGGAGACTTGTTATTTCAGGCTTGGTTAGGAAGGTTGGATATCATCAACCAGCTTTCATCAAGTAATATTATTTTGAACAATCATGCATTGGTTGTTCATGGTGAAGCATTGTAGTGGGTAGCCTCTAGAGGGTATTGGTATACAAACTACCACTTTAGGCATATAATAACTGTTAATCAGGCACAAAAGTTCACACCACAAATAAAATCCCAATAAGACTCTGCTCCCAGTGTCAATAAAGGCTGTCCTCTGTATTGCTCCTTCTAAACATATATGTACTTTCACAGTTCCATACACAAAAATCCAAAGTCTAGTAGCTCTCAACTTATTTTATTAACTTAAAAAATAAAAATAAAAAAAACAGATTTAGCGCTTTCATCTCTGTAACGGAGACTTCATCAGAATCTGGACTTTGGATTTTTGTGCATTTTTGTGCATTTATTTCTATCTCTTATCAGAATTTACAAAACAATACGACACTCTTCAATACTTTGCATCTCTCTATCCACTGCTACATATGAGTCCTTTGCATTTATTTCTATTTCTTCATATACTGTACCGGTGTTAACAGTTGTAACTTGATTAATATAATGATGACAAGAACAATGAGTGTAGAAATTATAGTACTCCATTACAGACACATAGCCGTTATTATGTATCTATTTTTAACTGGTTTTATGCTTCCTTAAGCAAGTTGTCAGTCTTGCAGTTACACACAAGCATTTCAAAACCTTGTCAAGTTAACCCTTGCTTTACAAGGCAAACCTTGTATTAGAAACAAGCACATTTTTTTTTGCATAATTTCATTATTGCTTTGGGAAAAGAATATTTAAAAAAAAGCAATTTACAGGAAAATATGATCCTCTGTACTTAATAGCCTTTCTTCATTGTTAACAACAGTTACTTGTTTGACAGTTTTATAACGCATCTCTTCTATTATATCTAAGGTAGCTCCATAAGTCGTATTTGCTATTAACTTTGTAACTTTCTATATTGCCTTAGTGGCACCATACCAGTGAAAAAATTCAGTTGCTGAAATAGCACCATTTCCTATGTCAAGCTGTTTTAAATCTTTTCCTATTTTTTATCATGAACCTCCCTTTTTTTCTGGTGATATTTTTTTATCATGTCCTCCTGTAATGTGTGAGTAATTCTCATTACTGGAACTGCATACTCTATGTAAAACAATTTCTTCTCTTTCATTTCTTCCTTAAAAGAAGTATTATGTGTTAATTCCCATGCTGTTTTTATTTTATACTCAAGCTTTTTCCCATGACCATAGTTCTTTTGAAAACAGTATCCCTTTTCCTATTTTTATCAACTGTAAATGTTTTTTATGGCTGATTGTTTTACAACTCTACTTTTATAAGATTTTTTTAAACATAAAATGTGTATGTGTAACCTCTACAGGGACTGCATATAATGGCATTTTTCCCTCTGTAAGGAATGTGGCTAAAACCCAACAATTTGACTTGTCACATGCCTTTGCAAACAAATTTTGCATGTCCAAAATATATTGAAATCAGGTATCTGATCATGATATCCCTGTTCTCATGATTTATTATATCTGAGTATCTCTCCCCATTTTTTCTTTGCAACTGTTTTATTTGCATAGATTGCCTTGCTCTGTTTATAGATTGCTATTATAGAAGCAAATTTAAAGTTTTGTAAGACTGTTAACAGACTGTTACTGTACTGATACTGACTGTTATTAACTTACACTGATTTTTATGAACCAACATGGTGTGCTGCTTTTGCTTGGATGTTTATTAGCTGAAAAATGCTATTTGTCTAAGTTTTAATGACTCTGTACTTTACTACCTGTATGTATTGCTGTGTATTATTACCTGGATGGCAGTTACACCAGTTTGGATTTTTTTTTAAATATGACATTACAGTCACTGTTTTTTACCAATATTGATCTTGTTTGCTGTATGCATAAGCTGCCTTTGGAGACTTACTGTACTTTTAATGTGTGTGTGTGTGTGTGTGTGTGTGTGTGTGGGGGGGGGGGGGGGGTTGACCCTGTCATTACTATAGAACCTTTTGTCATTTAGGATTTGTCATGCCTTAAATGTTATTCCATTTTCAGACATAGATGTGGACTTCCATACCCAACATTTAAATGCATTGTTTAGTTCTGCATATACCATTTGCACTACTGTAAATGAATTTGCTGTATTTGTATTAACTTTAACTTTACACTGTATCTGTATTAACTTTATGGCTGTATGTTATTTGTGTGTTTATTCTGAATCTGTCCTGGCTTATTAAACCAGTAAAGTCCCCTTTGTTTAATTTACATTGAGTTTTGTTTACTAAACATTGTCTTCCATTGCTTTAAAAGATCTCTGTACTTTGCTGCCAACTGATAACCTGTATTTTGTTAATTTATTGCTTTAATGCCTATTGCCTGCCATGATTTGGTATTTCATAGGGTATACTTTATTTTTTATGTATCCCTCTGTGTTTGTTCCTATGACTGATTGCCCCTTAATGTATTTTCTTTATCTTGATTGAACTTTGTTGTTTATCTGTCTGTCTGTAACCCTGGTGGAGCAGAAGCTGCTTGTGTTCCCCCTGTGTTTGTCTTATACTTTAACTGTCTAGCACTCTGGCTTAGTCTGTATCTGTCTGTCACTCAGGCAGAAACTGATTTTAAAGCTGCATATGCATTTTGCAGAATGTCATTAGCTGTCTGACGGAATTGCTTTAACATAACATCTTGCCTGACCAAACATTATTTTGTTTTTTCTGTCATGCTATTTAGACTGTCTGTAAAACAGTTACGCGAGTCGTAGACTGTCTGTAAAACAGTTACGCGAGTCTAGACACTCACCTGTTTTAGCTGCTTGGTTTGCATTGCCATTTGCCAAAGCATTTACTGTAGCCTTTCCTGTATATTTTTATGTGCTTTGATTCTGACAATACTAAACTTTCTCTGTAAATCATTTTGGGAATTAATGCCCATAACTCTCGTACTGGAGCATGTTGTAGGGGTTTGCCAACACTGTTGATGATTCCCCTTTCCCCTTCTGACTTAAAACTGGCATGTGTAAATGCAAACAAAAATTTTATTTGAAATGGACCACACATTTTGTCAACCATTGTTTAAATGCCAACATACTGAAACAACATTTAAACAAGACTATTGAGCTATATCAACAGGAGAAATAACTGTCATTTCTGCTGAACCATGCCCAATGTAAACCTTGATGGGCTTCTTCTAACTTTCTTGTCAGATTAACCTCTGTAGTTTGTGCCCTTAGTAAACGCTGTTGGGCTCTATCTGATTGTTAAGTTAAACCAGAAATGGCATTATGTAAGTCTGAATGCTATGCTGAGTCTGTTTCTCTAAATGGCATTACTGTCCCCTACTACTGTCTCTAGGGAAATTTTGAAAAGCTGTGAAAACCTTTTTCTCTAAAAGGTTAATATTGATAGCACACTGTACTATGTTAGAACTTTTTATGTTTGTGCATTTGCAATATAAATAACATTTTTATGTAGTCTTATTACATTACTAACAATAATTGCATACATTTGTACTGTATGAGATTTAGGTGACTGCAGAAGGTACATTTAACTGTTGTATATGTGAAGAAGTAACAACGTTAGAATCAAACAGATTGTTTATCAGAATAGGATATATCTTATGGTATGGCTTACATACTAGACTCCTGTGACAAGATAGACAGAAGTTAGGAAAGTTACTTCCACATAAAAGCAGTCTTTATGAATTGCTGTACATTTTGTGTATGGATTATAGGCATTTATACATTTACAAACACAACTGTTATCTAATGTCTGAACATTAAACATTTCAGATATACATTTGATGTCTGACACAGAAGGTTGAACCATGTAAATTTATATATACAATATGTGGGCACTGTAAAGTTAACTGTCTGCACTTGCATCCATGTTATAACTGTGAAGAAAGTACCGTAATTTATGCAGAAGACAAGCAGGTGATCAGGCTGAAGTCAATCTGGAAAAGGACGGTGTTTCTCTACAGATGAATTGTAGGTGGACCGATGAAGGACAGCTTCCACGGCGGGGATCTGTGTCCACCAACGAAGTACTGGAACTGGAACTGTTTCTCTGTTAAAGCACTGGAACTGTCAGTCTGTTGAACTAGTGTAGTAAGTAGTAGGGCCCCTCTGTAAAATTAACTGCTGGTAACAGATATATTGTCACAGCCACTGGCCAAGGCTCGCCACTGTAAAAAATGTATCCACTGAAGAATGTATTTCTTTTTTTTTTTTTTTTTTGAGAAAATGTCAAGCAGAGGTCTTTATTTCACCTCTGAAGAAAATGTCCAAAAGTGACCAGAGTATCTGTTATACTTTGTCTCAGAACAAATTCTTGCCAAACAGTTAATTCTTTCAGAGCTATTTCAATTCTTATTATAACACAGCTAGACAGATGATGATACTGATGCACTCTCAGTAAAAATGTCACTGAATGAAAAACAAGAATTGTGTACTTTATATACTTTAAACACTGTTATTTTTGATATATGGAAAGTCCCTGTGATGCAACTGTCTCTTTCCAAAGTGCTGATATGCAAAAATCCATATTACTTTTGAGAAGCAACAGTCCATGTGATACAAACGTCATTGCTAAAGTGTTATTTTTGATATGGAAAGTTTTCCTGTAATGAAGCTTTCTCTTTCTGTTGCTAATGTGCAAAAGTTCATGTTATTTTAGATGAAGCAGTCTCTGTAATGCAAAAACAATGATACTTCCTTATTTTATAAACAGGACGCCATAAGACTACTTCACCCTGGGAAAGCATCCACTCCCACCCCTGTACTGCCAAACAACCAGGATGATATTCCTACACAATTTAATAAATTCTTTATAGAAACAAAATCTAGCCAATACCCAGAAAAATAATGGCAGTACTATACAATCATCCACTACAACCAACAGTAATACAAAAAATAACATCTCTAGCTTTTCCCTACAGCAAGTGTCCACTAAAATGATTGCAAACCTCCTTAGGAAGCTAAAACTACCCACACTAGCTGCCGATAAACTTCCTGCAGATTTCCTTCAGATAGCAGCAGAAGCCATATCATACCCAGTGTCTATTCTCACACATAGATCAATTTCAGAACACATAGCTCCTACCCTCTGGAAAACTTCCCACATTGTCCCTCTGCACAAAGGAGGCAACTACTTAGAGCTGACCAACTATCGTCCTATAGCCATACTATCACCCTCATCAAAAATTCTTGAAAGAGTTGTCCACTTGCAACTAATGCAATATCTCCAACAAAACAAACTACTATCCAACTCCCAACACGGCTTCAGACCCTCCCACAGCACAACCACTGCCCTTCTATCCTATACCAATACAGTCAACCACTATAGAAACCAAGGTCTTTTCGCATCTTCCATCTTCCTCGACTTATCAAAAGCCTTTGATATGGTTAATCACAGCATGCTCCTCAATACTCTATCTAGTCTCAATATATGCTGCTCCACTATACTGTGGTTCAATAGCTATCTATCAGAACGCCAACAAGCAGTTCTCTGGCAAGAAAAGCTGTCCTCCCTCTTACCAGTTTCCATAGGAGTCCCTCAGGGATCAATCCTTGGCCCACTGCTGTTCTCCCTCTTCACTAACAACATCTCCTCTTCACTGCCCACTGCCACAGTAGTTCAATATGCTGATGACACCACCATAATATGTGCTGCCCCCAGCATAAAGGAACTACACACCCTTACCCAACTCAACTTTACTCTAGCAGAAACCTGGTTTTCTAAAATACAACTTCTTCTCAATCCAAAGAAAACTAAACTAATCCTATTCACCCCTGGCAGATCATCCAGTTCAAACTATAGCCTCATCATAAACTCCAAAAACAATATTCAAATCACACCCACCAACCACACAAAACTACTAGGAGTACAGATTGATAATCACCTAAAATTTGATATCCATATAGCACAAACCATCAAAAAGGTAAACAGAAAACTAGGTCTCCTCTATAGAAACAAAAAGTTCATGACTAAACAGACCAAAGCCACTATTGCAAGAAGCCACCTCCTCTCCATCCTTCTTTATGCTTCCCCTATCTTAACTAACCTTCACCAGACTGAACTTCACAAAATGGAATCCTGCTACAACAAAATTGCCAAATTCGCAACAGACTCCACAAATAGGTCCCATCACTGTCTTTTCCTAATGCAACTCAAGTGGCTGGAACTTCCTCAGCTGCTAAGACTTAATCAAGCCACAGTTGCACATAAACTCTACTACTACCCTGAGAAAACACCTGCTCTCCAACAGCTAATTCAGCCCTACACCACCACTACAGCCCTAAGATCTAGTAACCAAAATCTCATTCAAGTAATAAGACATAAAAATGAAGCAGGTAAATCTCTCTTTCTCTGCATAACAGCCCAAACCTGGAACTCACTCCCAAACATTATAACTAGCACTACTTCTAGTACCAAACACCTCCTGAAATCCCATTATTCTAATAATTGGCTCTGCTCTTGCTACACCCCAGGGTAACAATAACTATGCTCAGTTGCAAGGATTCTGCTACACTATAACATTTCCTTACTTAGCCGTGTTGATATCCTGCATATTCATTCAAACATATCATCAGTCCATTAGCAGAAAACATACTAACACTTGTATTGTTCTTTACTACAACCCATACCTGATAATGGCTATAATCTGTATCTGAAAATAGTATAAAACCTAACATAACTCCTCTTACTCTCATCTTACCTATACCTATACTTTAATTTTGCCAGTATGGGCATTTATTTACTTCTCAGTTATACAAATGCATAAATGTATTGTGAATGTAAAATTATTAATGTTTTTGTGAATGTGAAGGGGAAAAAAAACAAAAACCTGTTTTGTAATAATTGTTCATTCTACTAGATGTATCACTTGTCATGTAAATGTTCCCTGTACTACTTTAAATTTCATTAATTGCTTAGAATTGTATTAACCTAATATTGTAACATGGAGCTTTTTTCCCCAGGCCTCCGCTGAAAATGGACCTGTGTCCAGTCGGACCCTCCCGGTTAACAAAAACAAAATAAATAAAATAAATAAGCCCACAGCTATCTGTTATTAATATCTATGCTAGACATTTCTAATATATCAACAGCTAACTGTTCTTGCAAAGCAAGCTATATTATTTTGAAAACTTGCTGTTCAGCCTTGCATATTTTTTTTCTGCACACACAGTATTTTTGGGAAAAGCATTTTAATTTACACAATATCAATCATTCTGTTGGAGACCAGTACAAAAGTTCAGTTGAAGTTGCACAGCAAGAGAAGGGGCAGGAAACAGTGGCAACTTTGTCACAGACAGTGTTGTTGGGTGATGGGCATCAAATGGGTGCATCTAAAGAGGGTATGTCACAGGAAGTTGTTCTACAACTTTCTTTCAAATACTAACAGGAAACAGAGAGCAAAGAAAGTGCTCTCGGTGTAGAAGAAAATGATCTAAGGGAAGAGCTCCTTGATTTAATGGAGATGGATATACATATTAAGATTGATGAAAGAAATAGATTAGAGAAAGTAAATAAGACCCAAAATGTTTAAAGTTTGGTAAAAAAGATTAACACAATAATTAGGACTGTTAAGGGAAATTCTTGTGATCTAACAAAAATAAATCAGACATACTACTGTGCAGCTAAATTCATAACAGATAAAGTCTTACATGGAACAATAATGGGAAAGGAAGTGAAGACATTAGATAGCACCATGGAAGCACTGAATAGACAAAACTATAAAGTAAGACAAAAATACCACTATTAGAAGAATATAGCAAAGGGAAGAGGTAATCGAAATATTTAAAAAGATGGATGAGGCAAAAGTAACTCACAATATCAAAACAGACAAGGAAATATCATACACTATTGCAAACACTAAACTAAAAGTAGCACAGATACAAAAATGGAGAAGGTATATAAATAAATGTAAAGGAAAAGTACAAAATAAACAATTCGTTGTTGCTCACCAGGTTGGATAAAGAGAGGATTACAGTCGGTTGCCTGTCAGGGCCAGGGTTCAACAGATCATGTGGGTGCTCAGGCCACTCAACCACAAGTACCAGCACAACTCCGTCATAGTCTATGTGGGTGTGAATGACCTGTGACATACCTCCCTAGACTATATGAAGAGAGACGTGATGGACCTCTCCGAAAATGTATCACAGGTGGGTATGAGCCTTGCATTGAGCATCATTCTATCTTCACCAAGAATGATATAACAAAACAAACAGAAAATGATTGACTTCAATAATTGGCTTAGCTACTGATGTCATTCCAAGCGAATCCAGTATTTGTCTGCCTGGAAAACATGATCAAGAGACCATACTGCTTTGCCAGAGGTGGTCTGCATCTGTTATTGCTAGGCTTTCAAATAATTGCCAAGGCATTAGCCACCCCCATAGTGCCTTTTTTAGGCAGTGCCAAACCATCTTTTCTAATACCAAGCTGAGGGTACTATTGTTCAATTCAAGGAGTCTTAACAAGAAACTGCACTCCCTAGAAGCTCTCCTCACCCTGGAGAATGCCGGCGTCTGTGCAGTTACAGAGACATGGTTCAAGGCTGTGGAAAGCACCCTGGCAATGCAAGGCTACAATGCCCATCATACATTCAGACCACCCTCTGAAAAGGAAAAAAATGAAAAGAAGAGGTGTTTCCACTTACATACAAAACAATCACACCTCAAGATTGGTCAAGCAGGATGATTCAATTGAGCTGCTCCATGTCCAGCTGATGACAGGCAAAATCCCCCACCATATCATCTCTAGCTGCAGGTCCCCAACCATGAACCATGAAAACTACTCTGCATACCAAAGTTACTAGAATCACTTACCATTCAGTCCAACATATTACTCGTGGGTGATTTTTAACAAATCCTCCATAAACTGGAAAACATACACAACCACTAATACACAGGTTCAGAGATTGCTGGACTTTGTTAATGCAAATCCTCTGAAACTGCTTATTTGCACTCCTACTAGGGGTTCAGATATCCTTGACATAGCACTCACAAAAATGGGGGAGCATTGCACCCCCATCCAGTGTAATATCCTCATTGATAACATCGGATTATACATAGGTTCATAGGTTGGTACTAGTCTATCGGCCCTAGGGCCTAGCCATAACAATTCTCTGGCTATTTCTTCCAACAATATTTACTTCCCTTACTGACATCAGTCTCCTTTGAAATTAATGTAATGGTAGAATCTCCATCAAACCCTAAAACCCTAAAGAATTTTTACATGACAAATTACCTTCTGTTAAGTGATAACACTGGTAATTTTAAAGCTCCCCTAACCCCAAAAACATGGAGGCCTATGCAGAAGTATGCACAAATGCCCTATACAACCACTTAAACAACTGCATAGAAAAGTACAGTTCTGTACACTTACCATAAATGTAGATGTTCGAGTGTATTCACTCTTGCAGTCACCACATTTGGGTTATCCCTGCCAGGGTAGCCCTCAGTCAGCCCGGATACCAGAGGCTTAGTATTTCTGCATTGGTTGCCGTCGCTCCAGGAGTGACATCAGGTCGTTAGTGTTATAAATTAAGGCAGCCAACACCATTACATCAGTTTTTCTTGCTGTAACTGTCAGGAGCCCCAAGAGGGAGCTAGGTTATGGTGGAAGAACACCACCAGTAGAAAGTAAATACCAAAACATCCTTGTAAGGATAGAGAGAGAGAGAGAGAGAAAGCAATTGAGAGAGAGAGAGAGACAAAGGGGATGGAGGGAGGGAAACCAGGAGTGCAACAGTGAATACACTCAAACATCTACATTTATGGTAAGTGTACACAACTGAACTATGTTCTTCGTGTTTCACTGTTGCAGTCATCACATTTGGGTTGATTCTCAAAGCTGAAGAAAAGGGTGGAGGCACTCAAAAAGACTGGTGGCTGGCTATGATGCCCTGGAAGACTGCTGTGGCAAAGCCTGCCCTGGACTTGGAGAAGATAGTTAGGTGATAATGCCTGGTGAAGGTATGAACAGATGTCCATGTTGCAGCCTCCAGGATATGCCTGGTGGGGACCCGTCTGAGGAAAGCTGCAGAGTTGGAGGTTGCTCTGGTGGAATGTGTTCTGACCCCCTTGGGGGGAGGTTTCCTGTGCTCCTTGTAGCAGAAATGGATTCAGTGTGCCATCCATTTGGAAATGATTTGTTTGGATATGGCCTTGCCCTCTGCTCCTGTAGCAAAGCTGACTAACAATTGATCAGTCTTCCTAAATTATTTAGTTCTGTCTAGGTAGAATCTGAGCTGTCTGTGCACATCTAGAGAGTGCAGAATTCTTTCCCCCTTATTTTGTGGGTTAGGGGAAAAAGGTGGGCAAATTAATGGATTGGACACCACTTTTGGCATGAAGGATGGGTTAGTCTTGATGGAGACCCTTGTCAGCGTGGAAAATGATGAAGGGCTCTACAGCCATTAGTGCTTGTAGCTTGGATATTCTTCTAGCTGAAGTGATGGCCAGAAGCAAGGCTGTCTTCCAAGAGAGGAACTTTAACTCTGTTGACACTGCTGGTTCAAAGGGGGGAAGGGTGAGTTTTTCCAAAACAAAGTTAAGGTCCCAAGCTGGGGTAGGTGCTCTTCTGGGTGGCCTCAAGTTGTTAGCCCCTCTTAGGAACTGTTTGATGAGAGGGTGGGAGAAAAGAGATGGCTTTGTACTGAAATGAGAAGAGATGGCAGATGCATGAATTTTAATGTAAGAGAAGGATACACCTCTGTGTAGTAGGTCAGCCAGGTAATCCAGGATGAGAGATAGGGAGGGCTGTGCAGTTCCAGCTCCCTTACCCTGGATCCAGATGCAAAAACTTTTCCACTTGTCAGCATAAGACTTTCTAGTGCTAGGGTGTCTGGCCTCACATATAACATCTAGAACTTGTTTGCTTAGACTGGTAGCTTATGCAGTGGTCAGGGAATAAGCCAGGCTGCCAGATTGAGGGTCTGCAATTGGGGATGCATGAATTCTCCATTCCTCTGGGTCATGGGTGTTGGGATCTGAGGGAGATGCCATGGTGGCAGTGGTGACAGGCTTCGCAGCAGAGGGTACCAGTGCTGGCATGGCCAGTCTGAGGTAATCAGGATTGTCCTTGTTTTTTCCTCCCTTATTTTGAGCAGTACCTTTGTAATAAGAAGTAGAGGGGGGGAATGCATAGACCGATAGGTTGACCCACTGGAAGGATAGAGCATCCACTTTCCAGGACTTGCTGTGAGGTTCCTTGGTGCAGAATTTGCTGAGCTGATGGTTGGAGTGGGAAACAAAGAGGTCAACCTTCAGGGTGTCCCATTTCTGGGTTACAAGGGTGAAGGTTCTTTGGTCTAGCTTCCACTCATGTGGGTCTAGAAGATTTCTGCTTAAATTGTCTGCCAGAGAGTTTAGAGAGCCTGGCAGGAATTGTGCTAGCAGGTGTAGTTGCATGGCTGAGGCTGTGTGCCAAAGGGTTATGGCGAGCCTGCACAGAGGGTATGAGTGAGACCCTCCCTGCTTGTTGATATACCACATCACAGCAGTGTTGTCTGTTTTGATCAATAGAGGCCCTGGGGAGAGTAGGGGTCTGAAGGCTGTCAGAGCTTGCTGAACAGCTAACATCTTTTTTTGGTTGATGTGCAGATGTATTCGGTTTGGGCACCATTGGCCCTGAATGCACCTGCCGTCCACAAGCATAGTCTGATGCATCTGTGGTGAGGGTCTGGGCGGCATGGGGTTATGAGAAGAATAGTCCCTTGTTGTGGTTGCATGCTGCTGCCCACCAAAGGAAATCTTTCCTTAGCAAGGTATCATTGGTGTAAGAGTTTCCAGGTCTTGGGAGTGTTGACACCAAAGGCTTTTTAGGTACCATAGGTACCATTGTAGTTTCCTCAGATGCAGTCTGGCATATGGAATGAGTAGAATGCAAGAAGCCATGAACCTTGCGGATAACTGGGGTTTGGTGGCTAGTTGAGAGAAGTAGGTTGTCAGGTAGGTTTGTTTTTCTGGTGTAAGGAATGCCATTTGGGATGCCATGTCCAGGCTTGCTCCCAGGAATACAATTTTTTGTGTGGGTACTAGTTTGGATTTCTTTTCGTTGATAGTGTACCCCAGGGAGATCAGTAGGTCCTTCACAAAGGCCAGGTGCTTGAGCAGCTTTTCCTGATTGTCTGTCTGAATTAGGCAGTTGTCTTAAGTATGGGTAAATTTGAATATTTCTTTGTCTGCAAAAAGCTATGGCGAGAGCCAGGCATTTTGTGAAAACTCTGGGAGCAGTGGATAAGCCAAAGGGAAGCGCAGAGAACTGAATGTGCAGTGATCCCGCCCTGAAATGGAGATATTTCCTGCAAGATTCCTTGACTGGTATGTGTAGGTAGGCCTCTTTTAGGTCTAGGGTGGCTAACCAAGCATCCTTGGAGAACATAGGCAGAACTTGCTGGAAGGTGAACATTTTGAATTTTGGTATCATCAGGAAAGTGTTTAGGATGGATAGATTGAGGGTGGGGCACCAGATGCCCTCTTATCTGGGTACCAGGAAGAGTCTGGAGTAGAAACCTTGACCTACCTGTTCTGCAGGAACATGCTCTATTGCCCTCATCAAGAACAGGGAAAGGACTTGCTTATTGGCCTCTGCTTACAGGTTTTGGGGAAGATCTTGGAATGTTTTTGGTGTTGGTAGAGTGTGGAAATAAAATATGTATCCTTGGGACACTATGTTGAGGACCCAGCAGTCGTTGGTAATGGTGGCCGAGGTGCTTGCGTGGAAGGAGAGTTTTCCTCCTATGGGCAAGAACAGGTGGGCAGAGGGAGTGGGTGGAAGTGTGAAGTCATTGTGAGTTCTTACCATGAGGGGGTGGCTTAGCACTCCCTGGTTTTGAAGAGGAGGAAATCCATTGCTTAGGGCTCTGCATTCCCTGGGGCTGCTGTCTGAGGGGCCTGCTTCCCCGGGGTCTGGGCTGAACTAACCTGGAGGGGGCAGGAAAGGACCAGTGCATGGTAGTGCAATGCCTACTGAACCTCGGTGGCTGGACCTGCAAGAAGTCTTTAACTGTCTGCATAGATTTAGCTTTTTCTTCCATCCTTTTTTAAGACCTCCTCTGCCTTGGTGCCAAATAAGTTGTCTTTGTGCAGTGGTACATACAATAATTTGGATTTGACATGATCTGGCAAGGGCTCTTCCTTTAGCCAAGCATGCCTTCTAAAGACAGAACCAGTGACTGCTGCCCTGCAAGATGCTTCTAGGGTGTCAAAACCACATTGTAAAATAAAATAAAAATATTTTGGAATGGAATTAATCATTTTTTACAAACTTTATTTAATGAATCCTTTACCTTAACTAAAGCATTGATTATACTAACTGTAAATGAAGGTCCCTACCTGAATAAGGCACATATGTATTTGTTATGGGCAATACTTGCTATATCTAGGAAATGCATAACCAGAGGGTGGAATTCAAATACACCACTGACCTCGGAGGAATTCTACACTTTACTGAGAACAACTGCATCAATGGAAATAAAAATCAAAGAACTACGAATCTATCCCAGGCCATTGGTAAATAGTCCTTGGAAGAAAGTTATGTCTTTGTTGAACACTCTGCAATAATCAATATTGTATCTCTGATAACTGCTCTGTCAATTCTATATTTACTAACATACAGTGTATATAGTTGAAAGTCAGGCTAATGTAAATATTGTATATAGTTGTTTAAAACGATATTTAAAAATATTATGTAAATGTTATTTTTAATTCAAAATAAAATTATTTGAGCAAAAAAAAAACACATTGTAAGGTATGCCTAGTTACTTGACTAGCAGAATGCATTAACTCTTGTAACTCTTTATTTTCTGCACAAGGAGGAACGGAAGATACTTTTTGTTTGTGGAGTTCCATGGTATGTTGCTGATATTTCAGCATATGGAACTGACAATGTAGTGCTCTAATAGCAAGAGTAGCAGAGGTGTATACTTTTTTACCCCATCTGTCAAATCTTGGGAATCCCTATCTGAGGGAGTTGGATTCTTAGCAGAAATTGCTTTAATTCCTTTAGGTCCTTGAGAGATAACCTCAGGGTCAGCAGTTAAATTTTGGAATAGAAATTTGTGGGAGTCAGGTACTCCATAGTACCGATCAGGTTTCCTGGGAACAGGAGGGAGGGTGTCAGAAGTCAAACTGGATTCCGTAAAAACATCATCCACAACATCCAGGACAGGAGGAATAGCCAGAGGTCTGTGTTGTTGGAAATGTTCCCTTAAGGCATGCAGGGTTTCCCCAAAGGAAAAGTCCTCGGGTGGAGAGGCTGAAGGGATGGATTCCTCTGCATCAGAATCCTCATAAGCTAAGAGGGGTTGCATAGCTTCATAATCAGATGCATCAGAGTCATCGGACTCCTTTTCAGATAAAATACTGGGGACAAATCTCTTTTTCTTTTGGAAGGGGTAGCCTGGCTTCCCCTGATAAGCATTATAAGGTCTTCCACCATTTTAAGCATCTGAGACTGAGGCAAGGAAGCAGGTGCCTGAGATTGGGTTGTCAGTTTCTTGGGTGTGGTTTGCACCCTGGGCCTTAGAAACTCAGTAGTTTTCAAAAGAACGGTAGATGCAAAAGAAGTCGTCAGTCTGTGTCGAGAATCTGTAGTGCAAAGTACTTCCTCAGAAGCTGGTGCCTGCTCAGTGGCTCAGTACCCATCCAAGGTAGAGACATCCGCAGGATCCTTAGTCGAAGAAGAGTCTCACAGCATACTGGACTCTGAAAGGGTCTCGGTAGTGGCCTACGAATCCACAGAAGCGCGCATCAGGGGCTGCAAAAGCGTCTCACTAAAGTACTGGAGAACTGATGACTAGCTTAATGGAAGTGTCTTCAGCAGTTTTGGACCTGTGCAGTCTGTCTCTGTTTTTATCTTTATGCTTTTTCAGAAGATCATTGTGGTGTGGGCCTAAGCAAGTGATGCAAGATGTAAGAATGAAAATCTCGGTGTGGTATTTGCTTTCCACAAGCGAGACAATTGTTAACTTTTTCTGACATCGGTTAGAGCAAGAAAAAAGGATCCCCAATGGGGTACTTAGCTTTAGAAGACTTCAACTTCAATTTCATAAATGAAAAACTCAGATAGCGGCCGACCAGCACTCGTGAAAACTACTTCTGCTTCGGGGTCCTTGGCAAGAAAGACTGATGTAATGGTGTCGTCTGCCTTAATTTATAACACTGACGACCTGACATCAGTCCTGGAGCAATGGCAACCGATGCAGAAATACTAATCCTCTGGTATTCGGGCCGACTGAAGGCTACCCTGGCAGGGATAACCCAGATGTGATGACTGCATCAGCGAAACACTTAGAATATCAGCTGTATGTGACCGAACTAAACCAAAATTTAGCTGGAAAAGTGTACCTCTGGCATAAACAGACTATACAAAAGAAGGAAAAAATTCTTGTTTATAAGTAATATGGAGGGTACACAACAGAGAAAAAATCCTGCATTAGTCTCAACAGATAAATCTTGGAACTACTCAATTCTTTAAAAAATATGAGACAAAAATAGCCTCCCAAGCAAAGGTAACTACAAAAGATGTTTTTAGTTATGTCTGAACTCTTAAGAGAAGCACTCAACAGTGCGCTGATTTGTCTGTAGGTAGCACTACCTACACTCAACCAGAAGAAATAGCAAACCTGCTGGTCAATACATTTATCTCAGGTTTCACCCCCCTTATCACCTCTGGTCACACTACATGAAATACTCCCTACCTTTCCTTTGCCTTTTATCACAAAAGAATAGGTCATCACTGCACACATTAAAGCTAGAAATACTGCATCAATGGGTCCTGATGGAATCCCAGGGTGCCTATTAAGTAACTTGAAACATGACATAGCAGATCCACTCAGATCTCAATTAAACCAAAGTCTCCATACAGGCTTTGTCCCAGTAGAGTGGAGGACAGCAGCAGTCATCCCTCTGCACAGGGAGAGACCATCAACAGACCCAGGAAGCTACTGACCCACAAGTCTGACTAGCCTCATGTGCAAGGCTATGGAAAGGATAAATTTGGACCTGATTAACAACAATATAAGAAATCTCCAGCCTCCCCAGATCCTGCCTGCCCAATCTAGTTTACTTCTATGAGAAGGTCACCAAGAACTTGGAAGAGGGTAAGCCAGTGAATACTGCCTACCTTGACCTGGCCAAGGCATTTGACACAATATCCCACTCAGGTATTACAGGTAAACTCACAAACCTGGGCATAAACCTCTATGTCACCAGATGGATAGCCAAATGACTGATGGACAGGACACGTTATTAGAGTCGAGAAATCCACATCCAGCATGAGGCCAGTCACCAGTGGAATACAACAAGGTTCAGTGAAGAGTTTTTTCCTGTTTGAGATATACTTCTCAGAAGTGAATACAACTGTAGATGGCCTTTGGCTGACAAAGTCTGCTGATAACTGTAAGTTGGGGCAATCACTGGATCACAAAATGATGTTGATATCCTACAGAAAGGACTAACATGGACTAATGACTGGTGTCTGACCCATGGCCTCAAACTATATACCTTTTGGGAAATCAAATACTCAAGCAAATAACAACATTGATAGCACCCCATCTAAGGGTGGACCCGGTGGAGGGAGATTTAGGTACTCAGACAGATAGATAGTAACTGTGACCATCATGTGTCCATGGTGGTGAGGAAATCCTCTTTGTGGCTCAGTTTATTAGTAAGGCATGTCAGCCAGATCTAAGGATGTCATAGCACCACTATACTCGGCTGTCATCAGACAAATAATTGAGTACAATGCACCTTTTGGCACGTACCTCACCAGACACCTGCAACAGTTGGAGTGCCCTCAGAGGTTTCTCACCAAAAAAAGATAGGGTATAACAAACATGTCATATGCATACCGATTAAAAGCCCTATCACTGTATTCAGTTTCCTACCAATTACTGATGGGTGATTTATGCCTGACCTAAAAGGCAGTCTCTGACCCAGCCCTGATTAAAATGTTGCCTATTCACAAAACTAACTGCGCAAGGGTTACCCGCTCCACATATCTAAACAAGATCTCTGACATGAATAGATCAAACTGGAGAGATAGATGAGTCCCACAGATTGCCCATCCTCTGGAATAAGCCTCCTGTTCTTGTGAAGCACATCCCTTCCCTGACCATATTTAAGTGCAATCCGAACCAATGGATGGGAAATCGCAAATTCACTCCCAGGGTGGTACCTGTGCCCTTTATAGACAGAGGCAGTCTGTAAAATTTGACAAAACCCCACTTGCTGACCCTTGTTATCTTTTGTCTAGGGACAGAAAATTAGGTAAAATCTAAGTGAAACTGGCTAGGCTTGTAAGGGCTCTTGAGCCATGAGTTTAGTAATCTCCTATGCACCTATAAACCTATGACCCAAACAAGTTTTATAGAAAAATGGGAACTAAAGCAAAAATAATAGAAACACCACCAAAAAATTAAAAAAATAGACACATTTTGGAGAAATATTTATGAAGACTCTGTGGAACACAACAAAGATGCCAAATGGCTAGAAAAATTAAAAGAAGCAGTGAGGAGTTCTAATGCGGAGGATATGAAATGGAATGAAGTAATGGTCAGAAAAATTTAAATAAAATTAAGAAAAGCAACTAAATGGAAAACTCTAGGCCTAAATTTTGGCTAAAAGCATTAGCATCTTTAAACAAAGGTTTAGCCCTGAGTAAGAGTTACTTATGCGTGCATCTAGAATGGACACCAACCTAGTTGACAACAGGAAAAATGATACTTCTCAGTGAACCTGAAAGCCATCCTAAAATATATAGACCCATAGCTTGCCTTATGACAACATGCAAACTATATATATATATATATATATATATATATATATATATACTGGAATTGATGCAGACAGAGTTTATAGTTATTTAGAAAAAAACTCAGTTATGGCAATAGAATAAAAAAGGTAAAAAAAGAAAGTCATACAGAACAAAGGATCATTTGTTGCTAAAAAAAAATAATAGAGAATTCTAAAAATGGGAAGAATCGAAGTATGGCATAGATAGATTACCAAAAAAAAAATTTTGGCAGCATCCCACATTCATGGATAAAGGAATACTTACAGATGTATAGGATACACCCTACACTGACCAATTACATTAAAGTGACCAAGAAACAGTGACAAATCATTTTACAGTTAAGCCACAACAAAAGGCAAATTATAATCCCAGTGATAAAAATTCGAAGGGGACTATTCCAGGGTGATTCTTAGTCACCGCTGCTGTTTTGTCTTGCCCTTAACCCATTAAGCTGTTTGCTTAACAGATTAGCCCATGGTTACGATTTAACTCCCAGAAAACAACCTTGTTTAAATACTTCTCATCTGCTTTTTTGTAGATGGTTTAAAACTGTATAGTTCATCAGGTGAGGAGTTGAAAGCACAACTGCAAATGGTCAAGACTTTCTCAGATGATATAAGAATGTCATTTAGTCTTTATAAATGACTTTTAATGCAAGAAAGCTACAGCACCAAGAAAATATCAATCACAACAGCAATCAACAGGGATGAAATATAATGGAACCTGAGCAGGAGAAAGTGTATAAATATTTGGGAGATGATGAAGGATTGGCAATAAAACATGAATGAATGTGAATAGAAGTCAGTAAGGAATACTCCAGAAGACTAAAATGAATTCTGAAAACTGCCTTAACATCTAGAAATAAAGACTAAACTATAAACCAATTTGATCTTCCTCTTTTGACTTACAGTTTTGGGGTGATTGATTGACCCCAAATGGTATTGGATCAGTTGGGCAGGAAAAATGGTTTATGCTGATCAAATATTTTATAAAAATCAGTGTATACCAACAATTGTATACCAATGTTATATAGTCCTTATTCTGAAGGAGATATGGGCCTCCTCAAAACTGATTACATGTATAAATCTGCAGTCATGGAGCTGCATACATATCTGCTGAACTCACTAAATCGAAGCATAGTGAAAGTTTTAAAATACAAGGAGATCTAAGATGACCTCTCTGCTTAGTTTAGAAGAAGCATATCAGCCTGGAATGGAAATCAAACCAGAAGAAGACAAAAATCAGACAGCAACTGAATGTGCCCCCCCCCCCCCCCACACACACACACACACAAAAGAAGGACATAATAAGAGGGATCTGCTGAGAAGGAAAGAAATGTGTAAAATGCATGAATATTGTAGCAGGTACAGAGAATAACCTCATGGAATAACCTCATGTTGATCAGGATTTGATGCAGCAGTGGTTAAGCAAAAGTGAACTGAAACAAACAGATGAAAGATTAATGATGGTCCAGGATAGTGGACTATCAATTGAACATGTGGGAGAAACAGACAAATGTAAATTCTGTAAAAAAAGAACTGGAAATAGTCACACATCTTGTTTCTGGGTGTGATACACTCATGGCAGAGGGCTTGTATACTGAAAGGAATAATAAAGTGGCATGACTGTTGCACTGGGGACTGTCCAAACACTGCAATACTGAAGTAGTTAAGAAGCACTGAAAACATGAACCACAAAGCATTGTAGAGAATGATGGCATTTATATCATATGGGATCATCCATTACTAACAATTCAAAAAGCAGAAGCAAGAAAAGCAGATATAGTAGTCCATGAAAAGACAAACGTAGCAGTGATCAATGAAATTTCTACACTCGGTGATGACAGTGTCTTTTGTATAGAGAGGCACAAAGTCATAAAATACCAGGATTTGCAGGCAGAAATGAGAACAATGCAAAAGAAAGATAACTAGACAGTTCCAAAAGTAGTAGGAGTAACAGGTCTAATAAAAAATTACAGCCATATTTAGATGTGCTACCCATACATGTAACCCTCTATGAATTACTGAACAAGGCAAATATGGGCACACTGTGGGTACTGAGAAGAGCACTCTTGGCTGACATCAAAGACTGAAACAATACTAATTTCATGAAATGTAATCATACCCTGACTTAGGAATGAGGTCCATTCCCAGTATGGTATTAGAAACCCAAAAGACTTGGAGAAATTAAACAGCAAGTGCAGATTATGGAGTATAATGACTGGATGCAGCAGTGGGCAAAGGAGCAAGGTTTGGAACTGGTACAAGCTTGAGTGAGGCCTGGTAGAGAGAAAAATTCTCTGCAATGGACTTGCTCCATTTTAGCCCATAAAGGATAGAGATGCTGGATTGGAAAAGTACATCACAATCATCATTTCTTTAAACAAAGATTGAAGAGGGAAGGAAGGGTGATATAAATGGAAGAGAGAAATAGGTGTTTAGGCAGTAGACAGAAGGTAAAAAGAGATGCAAATCTTAGTAGAGGTACAGACAAGAGTGACTCAGACCTTGGCTGGGGAATTGTATTTTGCAATGAAAGTAATTTGGCTAGACAGGGGTGGAGTTGCAAACAGTGATGTAGGAAGGAAGGATGGACATTGCTGGTATCATTGAAACAGTGGCCAATGACAAGAGGGTGAGGAACATGGAGGTGCCTGGGTATAGATTGTTCTGCAGTGTCAGAGAAGGGAAAGCTAGGCTGGACCAACAATGTAAGTAAAGGAAGCTGTCAGAAGTGAGAACAGAAATTAAGACAACCTAACTGGGAATGGGGCAAGGATGCAACCAGGGTTAATAGCTAGGCTACGTGCCATGGCAATTAGAGGAGGAGGTGAAAGGAGAACCAATGGACTGATACAGTGTATAAGCCATCAAACAAAACAAGAGAAAGGATGAGAAACTAGAAGAGAGAATCACATCTCTCGGCTGTTGAGAATTTTGCAGAATGTCAAGATTTCTGCTTCATATTTTTGGTCTTTTGCTCATACAATTTGTGGTTTTCTGGCAAATCACTGAGGAATGAAGTCACTAAATAATGACATACATTAGAATTCTGGACTTAATGTCCTTCAGAAAATGCTTGCTAATGTAAAGCATATTATTCCAACAACTGTCTAAGTTTTTAATAGCAATACTTAAAATTTGTCCCTGATTTTGGACATTTGTCCTACCATTATTTTGTGGTATGAGGTTGAGATGTATAGACAGAGAGAGAGAGAGAACAAAGGAGTTAGGTAGAAAGAAGAGGGTAACACTCATGGGGAAATCTGAATTTGCCAGAAATAGTCTGGGAGATTCAGAGCTTCAGGGGAGAGAGAGAGAACAGGAGCTAATTACGGTCTTTTAGTTCATTCTTCTGCTGCAGAACTGTAACAGAACGAACAGAGTAATGGACGTGGTCCTAACAAGTGCAGAGGGTGTTATGGGTGACCAGGGAGTAATGGACATGGTCCTAACAAGTGCAGAGGGTGTTATGGGTAACCAAGGAGTAATGGACATGGTCCTAACAAGTGTAGAGGGTGTTATGGGTAACCAGGGAGTAATGGACATGGTCCTAACAATGGGAGGGTGTTATGGGTAACCAGGGAGTAATGGACATGGTCCTAACAAGTGCAGAGGGTGTTATGGGCAACCAGGTTAAGAAACCATTAGCCAGCATAGGTTATACCACTGTGTGGTTTAGAGTAGGCAGAAGGGTGAAAATAAAAAGACAAAGGTAGAAGGGTGGATGTGCTTTATCGGGAGGGAGCAGGCAAATAATATTAAGGAGACTGGGACAAACTGAGAGAGTAAGCATGGGAAATGGTCAGGAATGGAGTACTCAAGACTATGGACAGGAATTCAAGGAAGAGATAAAAAGGCAAAACGAAAAAAATGCCAATTTAGCTTCATAGAAATGTAAGATGAGCAACTAGGGCAAAAGACAGTGCCTTATAGAGGTAATCTGTAGGGGCAGATATAAGAAGCATACTACAAGTAATTTAGCAAAAAGACAGCAAAGATTGTAAGGCCACCAATGTTAAAATAGAAAAGAAATTAGCAGAAGAGAGCAATAAAAAAAGGTCTTTTAGGTATGCAGTAGAAAGACGAAAGAGAGGGACACAGTTGGCCAGTTTGGGAAAACATGTTGAGAAGATCACAGAACACACGGAAAAAAGGAAAATTGCTGAATGAATACATTGCTCTTCACTAAAAAAAATGCAAGGAAGTGTAAATTCTGGTGGGGAGGCAGGGCAAAATGGGAAGAAGACAAGTACACAGATCGAAGGGGGTCAGAGGGAAATGGCTGCCCATTTGGTAAGATAAAGCACAAGGACCAGGTGTGCTACCTTGCAGAATCTTCAGAATCTGGAAAGCATGTTTGGGCACCCCACCCCCACCCCCAACTGAGATCTTCAACAAATCACTAACTAGTATAGAAACGACAGAAGAATAGAAGACAGCAAATCTGGCACTTTTGTTCAAGGAGTGGGAAAGCATAAAAAAATTCCAAGAGCTACAGGTTGATTAGATTAACAAAAGAGGCAGAGAAAGTAGTGTAGATAATTTTAAGTGGAAGTCTGGTAATATTTCTAGAAGGAAATAAACTCCATGGCAACAACCAACATTCACAGCCAGAAGGAGTTACTGGTCAATCCTGATCTAGTTCTATAACTGTGTTAAAGGTGAACTGAACCTAAGAATTCCAAAAGATGCAGTCTACTTGGACTTCAGCAAGACCTTTGACTTAGTCCTACATAGAAGGCCAAAAAACAAAAAAAAATTAAAGGAGCTGGGGATAGGGCCAATACAAAGGAAATTAATATCAACATAGTTGTATGGAAGGACCTAGAGAGTTATTCTGAGAGGGACAATGTTATGAGTTAGGAAAGTGACTAGTGAAGTACCACAGTGTCTGACCTGGGTCCATATTCTTCAAAGTGTTTGTCTCAGATATATTTGAGGGAACAGAGACCAGGATCACCATCCCTTTTTATAGCACAAAGATAGGCACAGAGGTGTAGGATGGTGAGTCAAGTGAACAATCTGGAAAGGCTAAACATGAGGCCACTGAGGTGTTAGTTAAGGTTCACTGAAAAAACTGTGAAGTACTGCAGTTAGGCCACAATTACCTTAATGGGAAGTATCAGGTGGACATAGTAGACCTGATGGCAACAGAGTCAGAAAAGGGGTTGAGGGTGTTGACCACACCTTGACTGGACCACCAGGAGCAGTGTGAGAGACAGAGGGCAGTAACAGCAGAAAGTAGAATGTTCATAGGTTCATATGTAGGTACTAGGCTATCGGCCCTGGGGCTTATACAAGCCCAGCCAAAAAGGTACCCTGGCTTTCACCACCCAAGAAAATTATTTTCCTGTGCCACTGTCGAGCAGAGCCATAGAGGTGATCCCCAGGGTGAATTTCCTATTTCCCATCCAATCATCAAGATTTTTCTTGAAGAGTGCTAATGAGGAGATTTGTTTGATATAGATATGTACTTTATTCCAGAGTATGGGAAGTCTCTGGGACAGGGATCTATCCCTCCGGCATGTCCTGTTTATTGTGGTGACAAGGTTTAGGTCCCTAGAGCATGTAGCTCGGAGGGATTGGGATTTCTTTAAGTGGAGCATGTCCAACAGCTCTGGGTTTGACATAGCTTTGTATGTTAGGCAGAGATCATCTCTGAGTAGGCGATATGTGACGGAGTAAAGCTGGAGATTTTTAAGACAGTCTGCGTAGGGCATCTGTTTGAGGCCAGTAATCCTCTTTGTGAGGTATTTCTGCAGCCTTTCCAGTTGTTGTAGATGTCTTGTGAGGTACATACCAAAAGGGACATTGTACTCTATAATGGGTCTAATGAGTGATGAGTAGAGGGGAACAATGACCTCTTTTTTTCTGGATGAGAAACCTTTTGTGATGAGGTGTGCCACATAGAAGGATATCCTGACTACTGTGGCGATGTAATTATCAAAGGAGAGACTACTGTCTGCCTATGTCCCAAGGTCTCTTATCACACTTTCGGTGTTAAGTATACTACCGCCTATGTTGTAGTTCATGGGTACCGAGTTTTTACCAAAGGGGATGACAGTGCACTTTTTGGCACTGAGCTTGAGGCCATGGCTTTGACACCAGGCATCTGTCTCAGTGAGGCCCTTTTGTAGGATGTCTACATCGTTAGGAGTTTTGATTATGGCCCCTAGTTTGCAGTCATCTGTGAACTTCGTTAGCCAAAGACTTTCTGTGTTAGCCTGTACTTCAGAGAAGTAGATACCAAACAGGAGAGGACCCAGGACTGAACCCTGTGGTACTCCACTTGTCACTGGTCTGAAGTCGGATTTGGAGTCTGCTACTTTCACAGTGTGGATTCTGTCAGTGAGCCAGTTGGCAACCCATCTTATGACATAGGGATTTATACCTAGTTTAGTGAGTTTATCTATAATTCCAGAGTGGGGGATGGTGTCAAAAGCCTTGGCAAGATCTAGATAGGCTGTGTGAACCACCTTACCTTTGTCTACAGCTTTGGTGACTGCTTCAAAGAAGTTTATCAGGTTTAGGAGACATGATCTGCCTTTTACAAACCCGAGCTGGGTGGGGTCCAGAGTTTGGAGATTACCAATGTCTTTGTTTATAAGTTCCATGATGATACATTCCAATGCCTTGCAGACCAGGCTCGTCAGGCTAATGGGGCGGTAGTTCCAGGGGTCCGTGGTGGCTCCCCCGTTGTGGAGTGGGATAACTGTCACTGTGCACCATTCAGCAGGCACAAAGCCTGAGGTGAGGCTATGATTGAACACGGTACTTAGGTGGGGTGTCAGTTCGTTCTGTAGTTCATGTAGAATGCAGCCTGGGATGTAATCTGGTCCCATGGATGCTGTGTTCTTGGCTTTGGAGAGTGTGGTTTTTACCTGTGTAGCCGTGATTACAGGAACTTTGCATTCTTCCGGTATAGAGATGGGCTCTTTAGTGGGTGAGAGGGGGTAAAGTTAGCAGTGAACATATCTGCCAGGATGTTGGCACTATCAGTTGGGTCTGTATATTTAGTGCCATTTTGCTGTAACTCAGAGCAGATCTGAGTGTTGCCATTGAGATTCTTGACATAGCTGTAGAATGCTTTGTGGTTGTCTTTAGAATCAGTGGTGATTTTGTTTTTGTAACTAGCTTTGGAGGATCTTATCAGGGATCACAGCTTCTTACTGAGGCTGACCAGGGAGCTCCTCCACTCATGGGATTTTACTCTCTTTTGCAACAGTTTCTTCCTTCTGTTGTACAGTTTGTTTATGGCAGGGGACCACCAGATTGGCTTCCTTTTTTGGAGGATAGCGTCTTGGTTCTGTTTGGGATAGCATGATCCATGCACTCATGTAGGTGCATATAAAGTGCAATTGTGTAGGATTCAGTAGTCATAACTGTATTATCCACCTGCATGGGTGTCATGAAGTTCACCACTTCTGTCTTAAGAAGCATGAAGCTGGCTTTGGAGAAATTGTTTACCATGGTTTCCTTAATGAGGGGTGGGGGCAGGATGTGGATATCTAGGGTAATTAGCTTATGGTCGGATCGGATCAATGAGGCATTGACTTCAGGTGTGGAACACCGGTCACTCATGTTGGTAATGACTAGATCTAGGATATTGTTGCCCCTGGTAGGGGTGTGGATAAGTTGATCCAGGTCATTGGAGTTTATGAATTCCAGAAAGCATTGAGTGAAGGAGTTGGTACATGAGTAGTTTTCCCAGTTAAAAGTGGGGTAGTTGAAATCACCCATTATTAGGGTATTTGGTTGAACACTAATATTTTCCAGTACATCAAGAAAAGAGGAGTGGGAATCCTGGGGCATGGTGGGTGATCTGTAGCAAGCTACAATTTGGATTGCAGTTTTGCACAGAGTTAGTTGCACTTGGATAACCTCAGCTGTATTATGCTGAGCAACTAGCCTGGAGGTGTGGATATCCTTAATGAATATGGACACACCTACGCCTTTGGTGTTCCGATCCAGGTTACATGGCCAAAAAGTGTGGTATGAGTTATAGCCTAGTAGTGCAGGGGTGTTCTCTGCAGCCTTGAACCAGGTCTCAGTCACTGCACAGATATTGATGTTCTCCATTTTAAGGAGTGCCTCGAGTGAGTGCATTTTGAGATTTAGACTTCTAGCATTGAATAGCATCACCCTCAGTTTTTGCTTGCCTGTTCCTGTTACAGTGGTGAATTTGTCATTTGAACCTTACCTCAAAAAGGCACTATAGGGGCGGCAAGAAGCTTAGCCAGTGTCCAGAATCCCAGGGGTGACAGGTGCAAGCCATCTCTGGCAAAGTATCGTGGTCTGTCAACCATGTCATCCCAGGCAGACAGATACTGGATCCCTTTAGAATGGCACCAGAAGCTTAGCCAATTGTTGACGTCAATCATTTTGTCCTTGTACTGCAGCATCATTCTGGTTGATGGCAGAATGCTACTCAGGGCTAGGGTCATACCTGCCTGGGCTACAAGATCGGAGAGCTCTTCCATGTCTCTTTTCATGTAGTCCAGGGAGGTATGTCTCAGGTCGTTCACACCAACATGGACAATGACAGAGTCATATCTGTACTTGTTGGGATGTATCCTCAGGGAAGTAGATTCCAGAAGCAACCTGATAATGCTTCCACTCTGCTAGGTATTGGTCAGACCACACCTTAAACAATGCATGCAGTTCTGAATGCCAGACAAGGAAAAGGACATCAGGCTATTGGAAGTAAGCCAATGAAAATCTACCAGAAAGATCAGTGGGATGGAAGGGAAATGAATATGACCAGAGGCTATGACAGCTACAGCTTTTCTCACTTGGCACCAGAAAACACAGGGTGCAAAACTTTACAGTGTAAAAGATTGTTGTGCAAGGGAGAGGTGAAGGGGTAATTTTGACCAGGAAGGAGAAAGGGGAAGGGGGAGGCATAGACCACAGATTGCATGGACTTAACTACTCCATGGATCTCTGAAAATACTTTTTCACCGATACAGTTGAGGACCTATGCAATGGACTACAAGAATGGATGTTGAACAAAAATTCAAGGGCATTCAAGAGGACATGGGACAGCTGAAAAATATCTAGAAAAAAAGTTGAGATGGAGTGGATGTGGTATGTTAAACCTCCTGTAATAGAGGCTCATGGGATATATGCAAATGGCCCCTTAAATGTCAAAGAAAAACTCTAGCTTGACATACATAAAGATTTTATACACACACACACACACACACACACACACACACACACACACACACACACACACACACACACACACAATTTAGATTGTCCAATTCACTACACACACGGATCTAGGACTTTTGATGGAAGGATCAAAAGTCCGAATCCATAATTACCGAACATACTTTACCGAAAGCGCTTTCACCGAAAAAGCGCTTACGGTAAAGTATGTTAAAAAAAAAAAAAACATTAAACCTACTTCTATGCAGGGGGGGCAAGCCCTCCTGCACCCTCTACTTTAATATTCTCACTCCGAGGTCGTACTACAGTGGGGAAAAGAGAATTTTCCCTTATCCGCACCGTAGTATGACCGGTACAACGAGCATACTTATCTGAAAGTGCTGCTTCAGTAAACAGCACTTTCGGTTAAGTATGCTCTATGATTTCTGCTTCAGTGGAAAGTGCAGTCAGGGATCTGTATGGATCCCATATACACATATACGCACACATATATCCATCCATCCTCAACCCCTTTTCTGATTTCACACATGGGGTCAGGGTGTCACTTCAGCAGTGACAATCATCTCGAGCCAGATTTTATACCATCAGGTGGCTGGCCCTGCAGCAGTATTTCATCTGTACCACTCACTTGCACCTATGGCCAATTTAGATTGTCCAATTCACCTACTGCATGTCTTTGAAATGTGGGAGGAAACTGGTGGAAATACACTCAGCTGCAGGGAGGACATGCAGACTCTGCACAGAAGGCAACCCAGCTGAGAACTGAACTGGAGAACCTCTTGCTGTGAGGCGACAACTCTAACTGCTACACCACCACAGCTGTACATGTACACCAGATATATATATATATATATATATATATATATATATATATATATATATATATATATATATATATATATATATATATATATATATATATACACACACACACACACACACACACACACACACACACACACACACACACACACACATTTATATATTACACACACACACACACACACACACACACACACACACACACACACACACACACACACATATATATATTCATATACATATACATATATATATACACACACAGATACACAAACAATGTTTGTGCAGAATGGGCAGTTACTATACACCTCACTCTCTCATCTCTAAGAGCAAAAAAAAAAAAAACTTTATTGTCTTAAGCCTATCTTTGTACTGTAAATGATCAACTGATTATGCTTAGATCTAGGGGTTCATAATATGCATGCAGGGACCACTACAACGTGCACTTTTCAGTTGAAAAAAAATATTATTTTTAAATGAAAAAATAAAAAATAAACTTTGACTTTTTTATATACTTTAAACTGTGACAAACTGCTTGCTACAATGTAACAAGCAGATGCTGCAGTTTAGACAACAAAGAGAGCACGGCAGTGCTCAGGTTTGACCACAAATGTAATATAAAAATATATAAAAACTCTGTGATCACACAAATTCCCTTATCCCCCATTGTACAGATATTGCCATACAAATGGTATTCTTGCACTGTCCCACATTCCTTATTTCAATGAGTGAAAAGGTCAGACAGAAAAAGCAATCAGTAAAAACTAAAAGAAAATTCTAGCCAAGCTAGAATTTCCCCTGTGTGATCTCTCAAACCTCTTGTATTAGAGGCATATGGGATATATGCAAATGACCTTTAAGAACTTCACGTGTTTCAGCTCTATGGTGGTTCTGAATGTCCATGATCTTTTTTTTTTTTAAGTAATTTAGTAGACAAATTCAGGCCAATAAAACCAAACCCCACTAGCTATGGACATGCATGTTTCATCCTTGTTATGGCCTCATCAGCACAGCATAAATGGACTGTTTGACTAAGCATTAGAAACACAGGACTATTATACCCAGCTGATGTCCATCACCATTTGGGTGTCCGCAAAATATCCCAACTAACAAACATTCCTAACATTGTTAAGAGTCATTTTATGCGTATCTCTAGACTGTGCATGAGGAAAGATGATTATGTGGAGCAGATGGAGTCATTAACTACTCAGTTCCCAGACAGATGCTATAGTAAGAAGCTAGTTAACAGTATTAGAGATGAGGTGCAACATAATAGGGCAAATATAGCAAAATTATACTAATTGGGAAGAAAAAGGGTTGCTGTTATTCATAAGCAGACTGGCAGAATTAAGGATCAAGCTAGATTGAGATTTGTCACCAAATATGCCAACAATGAGACACATATAAATGGCATTGTACGTAAGAACTGGTCAGTTTTAACAATTGACCCTAAAACTGCACTATTATAGGCAATGTGCCAAGATTTAATTATAAGAGATGTCATAATTTTTAGAATCTACTCCGTAAGGGGCATGGCACACAGGCTAGTGCAAGTGTGAGAGTGGGTACCTACCCAAGTCACAGGTGTAAAGCCTGTGTCATGATCTCCAAGCAACAGACTTTTCAAAGTGTGAGAGTGGGTACCTACCCATGTCACAGGTGTAAAGCCTGTGTCATGATCTCCAAGCAACAGACTTTTCAAAGTGTGAGAGTGGGTACCTACCCATGTCACAGGTGTAAAGCCTGTGTCATGATCTCCAAGCAACAGACTTTTCAAAGTGTGAGAGTGGGTACCTACCCATGTCACAGGTGTAAAGCCTGTGTCATGATCTCCAAGCAACAGACTTTTCAACGTCCAAGTTTTAACTTTGTTTTTAAACCCAGAATTTATGTAGATTGTTATATATCAAATGTAGTTTATTTGGTGACCTGTGATGCCTGTATTTGTTTTTATGTAGGGAAAACTACACAGAAATTAAAAGAGAGAATTTTGTATCACATGTATGAGATGAAGAATATGGAAATGAACAATGTCTTGGTAAAACACATTAGTGAATATTCAGGACATAAATGTTCATTCAGAGTTTTACAACATTTGAGTAAATATTTTAGGGGTGGGGATGTGAATAACAAAGTTGAACAGGCTGAGTTAAATTGGACACAAAGGCTACAAGCAGACAGATATCCAGGCATTAACAGCAGTGTTTGAAACCCACCCTCAAGGGTCATAAATTGAAACATTTAGTATGTTGAAATTCAGTATTATGGGTTTCAGTCAAGTGACTTTTCAGTCTTTCGAAATTTCAGTCTTTTGGTCTCAGTCAAATGAGATTCAGTCAAATTAGGTTTCTATCATAGGTTCATAGGTTCATAGGTTGATACTAGGCTATCTGCATTTATAAGCCTAGTCAGTGTGTGTTTGGCTTTCACCACCCTTTTAGATTAGTTGACTGTGCCTCTGTATAGTAGGTCACAGAAGGTAGCCCTTTTAAGCTTAGTTTAATGTACCTCTGTCAAGCAGGGACACAGAAGAGATTCCAGGGGTAAACTTACGATCTCCCATCCACTCGTCAAGTTTTCTCTTGAAGAGGATCAGTGAGGGGCTCTGCCTAACATGGATTGGGATTTTGCTCCAGAGTGAGGGGAGCCTCTGGGATATGAATCTGTCCCTCCAGCATGTCCTATTTATTTCTGTGCTGAGGTTTAAGTCCCTGGAGCATGTAACTCTAAGGGATTTGGATTTCCTGAGGTGAAGCATGTCCATTAATTCTGGGTTGGACATGGCTTTATACGTCAGACACAGATCGCCTCTGAGTAGGCGGTACACAACTGAGTACAGCTGGAGTTTCTTTAGCTGAACTGCATAGGGCATCTGTTTGAGCCCCTTGATCCTCTTGGTGAGGTACTTTTGGGGTCTTTCCAGTTGCTGCAGGTGTTGGGTAAGGTACATCCCAAATGGGGCATTGTATTCAATTATGGGCCTGATAAGTGATGAGTAGAGGGGCACAATGACCTCTCTTTATCTAGATGTGAACCCTTTCGTGATAAGGTGGGCTATATAGAAGGTCTTTCTAACCACTTTGGCAACGTGATTGTCAAAGGAGAGATTGCTATCTACTTGGGTCCCCAAGTCCCTAATTACTTCTTCCATAAGTAATGGATTACCACCTATGTGGTAATTTTGGGCACTTTGTTTTTCCCAAAGGGGATGACTATGCACTTTTTGGCATTTAGCTTTAGGCCATGGCTCTGGCACCAGTTATCCGTCTCTGTGAGACCCTTTTGGAGGATGCTTGTGTCAGCCAGAGAATCGATTATGGCACCCAGTTTGCACTCATCTGCAAACGTGGTCAGCCATAGTCCACCCATGTTAGCCTGTACCTCGGAGAAATATATGCCGAACAAGAGAGGTCCCAGGACTGAGCCTTGTGGGATGCCACTTGTAACTGGTTTAGAGTCTGACATGGCACGTGCTATTCTGACCATGTGGGTTCTATCCCTGAGCCAGTTTGCAACCCATCTTGTGACATAGGGGTTGATATTTAAGCTGGTGAGCTTATTTATGATGTCCGCGTGGGGTATTGTGTCAAAGGCTTTTACGAGGTCCAGGTAGGCTGTGTGGACTACCTTCCCTTCATCTATGGCTTTGGTAACTGTTTCAAAGAAGTTGACCAGGTTCAAGAGGCAAGATCTGCCCTTAACAAAGCCAAATTGGGTAGGATCCAGTGTCTGGAGGTTCCCAATGTCTTTGTTTATGATTTCCATGATGATACGCTCCATAGCTTTGCAGACCAGGCTAGTCAGGCTTATAGGGCGATAGTTTCTGGGGTCTGTTGTGGCACCACCTTTGTGGAGTGGGACCACTGTTGCTGTACGCCATTCCTTGGGTACATATCCTGTAGTAAGGCTAAGATTGAACAGTGACTTTATATGAGGGTTTAGTTCTTCTTGGAGCTCGAGTAAGACGCAGCCCGGGACACCGTCTGATCCCATTGATGCTGTGTTTTTTGCTTTATAGAGGGCAGCTCTCACCAGTGCATCTGTGATCTCAGGATATAATAGGGATCCATATATACATGTATATATATATATATATATATATATATATATATATATATATATATATATAGAGAGAGAGAGAGAGAGAGATATCTTGATCACTGTTCGGTGGATTAGCCCCACTAGGTAACTGAATCTTTTCAAAGGACACCTAAACATTCGTACACCTGAAGTGGTATTTATACTAGCAGTGGAATTTGGACAGGGCACTGGGGAACTTGCCCTCTGTCTTTGATAGGTGCCTTGGGTTCTTTTACATCCACCTGAACTATCACCAACTCAAGCAGGTAGAAGTTAGGTTTAACAACTCATGTGAAAGATGACATACTCTGGAGAGCAGCAACCCTCCCAACACACACACAGTAATCAATCTAACTGTGAGAATAGAACCCACAGCCTTCTGCACCAAAGGCAAGTGTACTACCTGAGACACCAACACCATATGTATATGGTTTCACTTCAAAACGTCGAAAACTCATAACATCTAATTTCAAAGCAGCGAGACCATAAGATCGAAAATTCAAAACATTTAAAACTCATAACATCAAATTTCACAGCATTGAAAATGTATAAAATTGAGTAGTGTATCATGAAACGTGTAAATGTTATAGTTTATTCTTTTAATCTGTATATAGTATTTATTATGTCACTCTGTACATGTTTTTAGGCTATACAGGTAAGTGATTTAGACATTATGTGTACATTCTTTATGGTGATCGCGATACAGTGGGGTTAGGAAATAAACTTTTTCCCACTGTAGTGTGATTTCAGTTTGTATATTTAATTTACAGGGGGTGTATGGGGTGCAGGGGGCTTGTCCCCCTGCAGAAACATAGTAAAAAGTGTGTTTTTTTCATTTGGTGGTGTTATAGGTGGAGAGGATGTTATACTTCCTTTGTAGCTTTTGATGTTGTGAAATTCGATGTTATGAGTTTTAGATGTTTTGAATTTTCGATCTTATGGTCTCGCTGTTTTGAAATTAGATGTTATGAGTTTTCAACGTTTTGAAGTAGAGCCATATGTGTGTGTGTGTGTGTGTGTGTGTGTGTGTGTGTGTGTGTATATATATATATATATATATATATATATATATATGTGTGTTTATATATATATATATATATATATATATATATATATATATATATATATATATATATATATAAAATACACACACACACACACACACACACACACACACACACACACACACATATACATATATAAAAGTACCACTTTGCAGCCATCCACAATCATTAGTCATTACACAGACGTCCCAAATTCCTCTCGCACCCAGGCTTTGCTGTAGCTGCTGCCTTCGTGACAAGTTAAAGCATAAGAGTCAGTCTGGGAAACTCTTTCTCTGCCCTCAGTGACATAGCATAGCATCCTAGGCCTTTTTCTTTAACTTGATGTGTTCACTCACAAGTGGTGTTACCATGACAAATAATAACCCCATTTCAGCCACAATTAGTTTAGACTGGCTGGGCTATTGAAGTCTAAGCAGGTTCTGTTTGGATATCACAATGTCCTTGCCTACTAATACAGTAGAGATATTCTTTCACAGCAGGGAACTGCTGGACAAGCCCAGGATAACCTTACTACACATTTTCAACTAGGATAGCCGGCTGCAGTGCATATAAGTTTTGACTCTGAGTGTGTGTGCCACACAACATGGATTTCATAAACAGCCGTAGCACTAGCGTTATCCACCTGAGAAGGATGGCAGAGAATAACCAAAGCCAGCTTAACCATCTGCAGTTATGATGTTAACAGAGTCCTGCTGCAAGAGATCCACCCGAGAGAAAGACCTATTACTGTAGCTGTAGCATTTACATCGAGGTATTTTGGAGAGTGTCAGACATCTCTGTCTAGCCTCATAGGTATATATAAGCATGAATTCATGCAAGCTCTCCTGCAGAGAACAATAGATAAAACTTTCTGACCAGTGTTGGGGTTAAGGACAAAACATTTTCCTAAATGCTCCTGGATGATGGCCACAAATCCCAGTATTTGTCTCCCTGTCATAGGTTCCTAGGTTACTAGTCGCATACTAGTCTAATGGCCCTGGAGCCTTTACAAGCCTAGCCCATAGAAGTGCCCTGGCATCGTGTTGCCCAATGTTAGTTCCCAGTGCCTTTATCAAGCAGAGCCACTGGAGTGATCCCTGGGGTGAACTTTCTATTTCCCATCAACTCATCAAGATTTCTCTTGATGCTTTAAGAAGCCAGAGATCAAAAGAAAAAGAATGGACCAATAGTGGATGGAGGTTTAAGAGTTACAGGAAGGATGGGGCCAGAAATATTCTAAAGGCAAACTTGGGCCAGGAAATTAAGCTGAAACAAGATTTGGAGCATATCCTGTTTGGGTTCATGATTTATGCATTGTTACTGTTTGCAGAATGAAATATTTACACTGCATATACAAAGGTGGGGTAGCTGACTCCTGCTGTTGCTACACTTATTTTGTTTATCCACATTATTATTCCTGCTACTTGCTGATTTCAGAATTTGGATTTGAATTTAAACAGATGAATTGTTGTTGGTCTGAGTATTTTAGTTATGGACTGATGTAGATGAGACTAGACCTGCCTTTGCCTGTTCCCAAATGTTGTGTGTTGGTGATTGTTGTTGTTAAAGTATTATAGTACTTAGTTTGGTCTGTTCCCAAGTATTGTGTTTTGTGTTGGTGGCTGCTGCTGTTGTTGAGGTATTATAGTACTTAGTTTGGTCTGTTCCAGAGTGTTGTGTGTTTTTTGTTGGTGGGTGCTGCTGCTGTTGAAGTATTATAGTACTTAGTTTGGTCTTTTCCAGAGTGTTTTGTGTTGGCAGTTACTGCTGTTCAAGTATTATAGTATTTCAGTTTGGTCTGTTTCTGACTGCTGTATGTTGGTGGTTGCTGCTGTAGTTAAAGTATTATAGAACTTCAGTTTGGTGACAGTCTGTTACCGAGTGTTGTGTTGGCAGTTAAAGCTGTTGTTGAAGTATTATAATACTTCAGTTTGGTCTGTTCCGTGAGTGTTGTGTTCATAGGATCATACGATCATTGGAGGTTACTAGGTTATTGGTCCTGAGGCCCTTATAAGCCTAGCCAAGAGTTTAGCCCATGTTTAGACAAATCAGCACTCAGTGCCCCTGTCCAGCAGGGACACAGGTGAAGTCCCAGGGGTATATATATTTGAGGTTGTGGACATATATGAAGAAGGCCTTATGATTGCCTCTAGTAGATGTGGCCAATTTGGACTCAAAGTTTTCTTTGAAGGATTTCACTAGTGCTCTTATTTGCCTGTTCAGGCTAAGGAGACATTGCTTCCAATTGGGCACCTGCTCCTTCTAGGTCTTGGACAGCATTTTCTTTCCTTTTGTTATAGAGTTTATTTATTGCAGATGTCCACCAGACAGGTTTACTCTTCCTTGCAAAGGATGATTTAGGCCTGTTGGTTATTCCTGATTCCATGCATCTATATAAATGCTCATATAGTGCTTTGGTGTAGTTTGGGCTACTGATGTCATTTCCTACAGAGGGGGAGGGGGCTGTGAAGCTGTTTATACCATCTTTCAGGAGGCTGTAATCAGCTTTGGAGAAGTTTTTATGTCTGATCCTAACTAGAGGGGGGTTGGGGGAGATGGTGACTTCTAAAGTGACCTCTTTGTGGCCGGATCTTACCAGGGAGGATGATATTATAGGGATGCTACATTGGTTACTCATGTTGATTAACACCAAGTCCAGGATATTATCACCTATTGTGGGGGTATTGGCTAGATGTTCCAAGGCATTTGCATTGACAAAATCAAGGAATCTCTGGGCATTTGTGTTCTGGCATGAGTAGTTCTTCCAATTTATGTTTGGGAGATAAAAGTCAGCCAGGATCAGGGTAAAGGGTTGAATCTTGATAGATTCAAACAAGTCCAAATAAGCGGATTGGGCATCTTGAGTCAGATTTGGGGTCTTGTAGCTAGCTATGACTTGAATAGGGGTCTTGTCAATGGTTAACTGCACCTGGAGTGTCTCCTGTGTGTCATAATGTTTGGCCAGCCTGGAGGTGTGTATGTCTTTAATGTATATTGAAACTCCACCTCCTTTGGCTTTACTGCCCACAGTTTGGGGTCTGAATCTATGATAGGATGAGTAACCAGGTAAGGCTGGGGTACTCTCCACAGTTCTGAACCAGGTTTCTGTGACTGCACAGATGTCAGCATTTTTTAGGCTTAGGAATGCTTGCAATGAGTGCAGTTTCATGTTTAGACTCCTAGCGTTTAGCAGCATGACCTTTAATTTGTGTTTTGTTGAACTTTTTATGTAGGTAGTTTTAACCTCATCACTTTTCCTAAAAAAAGGCACTAGAGGGGAAACAAGAGCCTTTGCCAGAACCCTAAAGCCCAGGTAAGACAGATGCAGGCCATCTCTGGCAAAGCATCGTGGTCTGTAGATCACATCTTCCCAGGCTGTCAGGTACTGGAGCTCCCTGGAATTACACCAGAAACTAAGCCAATTGTTAAAGTCAGTCATTTTCTGTTTGTATTGAGGCATCATTCTGGGTGACGGCAGAATGCTGCTTAAGGCTAGGGACATACCTGCCTGGGACACTTAATAAGCAAGTTCAATTATGTCTCTCTTCATATAGTCCAGAGAGGTAAGTCTCAAGTAATTCACTCCAACATGGACTATGACAGAGTCATAACAGTACCTATTGTTGAGAGACGAGTAGGTATGTGATGTGGAAGATTCTAGCATCTGACAGACAACTAACCATGACTTTCTCCTTATCCAGCCTCGTGAGAGGCACATCTGTGTGTCTCACACTGGAGTCTTGTATGGCTAATATGTTGGGTTTATGGTGAAGCCTTAGTTGCTGTGAGGCACCGATGTGTGGACTATGCATGGTATGTGGTGTGGAGGGCTGTGAAGATCGCATGTGTTTTTGCCTTGAAGGTCTCCTTTGATTGGGTATGTTTATGTGGAGGACTTCCGCATATGTAGGTGTGTGTTGTGTAGGTGTGGCTGGTGTTTGAGGTATAGTGATTGTGTTGACAACCTTTTCAGTGCTAGATATACTGACTTGAGGGGGAGAGAGCTTGGACTCTAGGTTCCTAATGTAATTGCATCTCTCACAAATTGTGTTCCTAGGTGGTAGTAGTAGATGGTTGTCCATGTACATGAGGCAATTGCTACACTGTCTCAGGATCCCCATATCAACCAGACTGGCAGGAGAAAGTGTAGGAAATTGTCCATTCATATTTGTCAGAATCTGCAGGAGAAAGGCCAGGGAGAGCTAAGAGGTGGGCCTAAAGCCCAAGTGCTTAAACCAAAAACTAAGAGCTTAGAATAACACTTAGGAATAACACTTAACAATTTAGTCAGGCTAAAAACAAGCAGTAATAATTGCAACAGAAAAAATGCAGTTGAACACTTTAGAGAACAAGCAGCAAGCAGTAGGAAAAATCAAAGCAAGATGAAGTAACAGAGTAGGAGGAAGAAATACAATATTAGAAAAATATAAGCAGCTGAATAAAGTGTTTTTTTTTTCTATAAAGTAAAAAAGGGAGAGAGCAGGAACATAAGATAATTCAAGGTTAAGGGATTAAGGGATCTGGCCTTCCCAAATGGTCTCTATATTAAGTAGAATGAGCTAAAGGGATGGGAGTGGGAGGAGTATCCCAGATCAAATTTACAGTAGGGGCGGGCAACTGCAAAAGCCACCAACTTTAAGAACACAACAGCAATAGAGTGGGCGAAAAAAAAGTTTTAGCGGTTAATGCTGTTGTTGAAGTATTATAGTTCTTCAGTTTGGTCTGTTTCTGAATGTTTTGTGTTGGTGGTTGCTGCTGCTGTTGAAATATTATAGTACTTCATCTTCATCTGCTCCTGAGTGTTGTATGTTTGTGCTCACTGTTATTGACATATTATAGTACTTCAGTTTGGTCTGTTCTCGTGCTGTGTGTTGGCGGTTGCTGCTGTTGTTGAAGTATTATAGTACTTTAGTTTGGTTTGTTCCCAAGTGTTATGTGGTGGCGGTCACCATTGTTGAAGAATATTGTAATTTTAGTTATAACTCTGTCATGTGATTACTTTTGATACTTGTACTTTTGGAGCTTTTCTCCACAGCCCTTTGCTGAAACAGGGCGGCAGCCCAGTCAGACTAACCCAGCTTAACAACAGTCAAATAAATAAAATAAATAAAAAGTAGTACTTCAGTTTGGTCTGTTCTTGTGTGCTGTGTGTTGCTGGTTGTTGGTGTTGTTGAAGCTTTATAGTACTTCAGTTTGATCTATTCTCAACTGTTGTATGTTGGCAGTTGTTGCTACTGTTGAATTATTATAGTACTTAGTTTGTTCTGTTCCCATGTGTTGTGTGTTTGCAGTCATTGTGTGTTATCTGTTGGAGGTTGCTTTTGTTGTTGAAGTATTATAGTACTTCACTTTGATTTGTTAAGGAGTGTTGTGTGTTGGCGCTTGTTGCTGAAGTATTACAGTACTTCATTTTGGCCTGTTCCTGCATGTTGTATGTTGGGGTTGCTGCTGTTGTTGAAGTATTATAGTACTTCAGTTTGTTCCTGAATGTTCAGTGTTGCTGGTTGTTTTTGTTGAACTATTATAGTACTTCAGTTTGGTCTATCCCCAAGTCTTGTGTGTTGCTGGTTGCTGCTGCTGTTGAAGTCTTATAATATTTCAGTTTGATCTGTTCCCATGTGTTGTGTGTTGGCAGTTGCTCCTGTTGAAGTATTATAGTACTTCACTTTGGTCTCTTCCCAAGTGTGTGTTGCTGCTGCTTTTGAAGTATTATAGTACTTCAGTTTGGTCTGCTCCTGAGTGTTGGTAGTCACTGTTATTGAAATATTAATGTACTTCAGTATGTGAGGAATGGATGTCGCTGGAATGTACAAAGGCAGTTCTTGTGTGGATTAGACTCAAGTTTCTAGTTTGCAGCTGTGGACGTTTTGGTGGAGTCGACTGCCTTTGGATGGATTCGATCTGGGCAAGTAACTTGAGCTGGTGGGTGGTTTTACTTAATTGGTTTTAGTCTGTCAGCAATGATATGGTCCACTGCAGGTTTTCATTGTGGGTGTATCCAACAATGGGGTCATTTTTGGAAGAATATCATGTTTACGTGAGAAATGGACTTGTCATTAGCACTAGTATTATTGCTTTGGTGAATTGTTAGTTAATGCAGTAGTTTGTGGTCTTGTTGGACATTCAGTATTATGCTTAAATGTTTGTTTCAATTATTCTTACCAATAAGTAGAATGTTTAATAGTAATTATTTAGATATTTTTATTTCTTGTGTTTTTAAAGTATTATTATGTTTGAGTTGTGTTTGTAATTGTGCTTAGAAAATAAGCACATAAATAAACTTGAACTTGAACTAGATAACATATACATTGACTTCAAGTGTCTGCAATCTTCAGTAAGCACGCTGGACTGGTTTGCTGCTGAGTGAGATGGAGCTAAAATTAGGACTTCAAAATCAGAGCCTCAGGTGGAGTATGTGGGTATCGTGAGGGTAGGAGAGGTCAGAAAATTGAATTGCAGATGCATGCAACATTGGCAGAGCAGCAGAAATGTACTGGACTATGATGGTGAACTGATAGACAGGATGAAACTCTTGTTTACTGCTCAGTCTGTTTTGCTATCTTTACCTGTGATGAAAGGCTTTGTGTAGTAACTTAAAGGATCATACTGTGGATACAAGTGGTGAAAATGAAGTTTGGTTTCTCCACAGGCTTACTATTCTCTTTGTGTGTGACAGTGACGACTATAACAATCCAGGAAGATTTTGAGATAGCACTCCTCTGAAACAAGTGAATGGGGTGATTTGGCCAGCTAGTGAGGATAGCCAGTAGGTGCCATCCACTGGCAGTATGACAGGCATGGCCCACTAGAGGCAGACTATGCCTTTCAGCTTCTCTGGACACACTTGGAGAATCCTTCAAAATGGACGAGTGGCTATTGCTAATGGTAAGAAAGCCTGCTTTGCCCTGCCCATCTTTTTATATTACCATTATGAATCACCAGAGCAGGTTCAAAAATGGATAACTTTTTATTTCTCTTTAATACAGATTAAATTCAACGAGAAAGTGTTGGAAACAGAATTGCAACCAATGCATTTCAAAATAACAATAGAATAAAAGTTATTTCATTACAAGTCTAATAGACTTTGGCAGTGTTAAGTCCCAGCACTATTCCTCTCTTAAGTTCTTGAAGTATCAGAGAATTAGGTAAGACACTGCTGTAGTGTTACTCTTTATCAACATAGCAATAAAAATTCAAAAATCTCTAAACTTGAAAGTTTTGAAATTTCAGTATAAAAACAGAAAATAAAGATTACAACAGTCATCCCTGGCTCATTTGTTTCAGAAATGTGTCACTGGTATCTCTGATTGCTGGTAAGAAACTGTAATTCAAAGATTATCTGAGTTTCCTGAGGTTTGCTGAATATAGGCTCTCTGTCAGACATTTAATTAACAGAATTTCTTCTGTGGTACACTTTTATCGCAGCAACTTATTTATGCATTGTGTGTTTGTTGATAAATCAGGTCAGTGTGCTGAGCAAGATACCACCTTCTCAGGGTTGTCTGAGTCAGGGCAATGCTATTTGTGTATAGAATGCAAACACTGTTTTTGTTTATCCACATTACTATTTCTGGTACTTGATGATTTTATTTATTTATTTATTTATGTATTTATTTATTTATTGCTTGCATTTGTTAGCTGGGAAAGTCCATTGGGTCTAGAAAGAGCCCATTTTCAGTGGCTGCCCGGGGAGAAAAGCTCCACATTAATTACATAAAAAGTGAAATATTCATACACAAAACCAAGTATGACAAGCAGTACTTTCACATTCAAAAAATAATAATAGCAACAACAGTGATAATGTTTACAATCAAGGTATAAATATAAAGGTACAGATGGCATACATTCAAATAATACATAAGTATAAATATATCTGCAGAATACATCTCCAGATTTTAGAATTTAGATTTGAATTTAAACTGCTGAATTGCTGTCATACTGAGTATGTTAGTTATGCACTGGTGTGGATGAGACAAGAGCTGCCTTTGCCTGTTCCCAAGTGTTGTTTGTTGTTGTTGAAGCATTACAGTGCTACAGTTTGGTCTGTTTCCAAATGCTATGTGTTTTGTGTTGGTGGGTGCTGCTGTTGTTGAGGCATTATGATAGTTAGGTCTGTTCCTCGAGTCTTGCCTGCTGGCAGTTGCTGCTGTTTTAGCTTTACAGTACTTTAGTTTGATATGTTCCTGAATGTTTTCTGTTGGTGGCTGCTGTTGTTGATGTATTATATTACTTCAGTTTGGCCCATTCCCATGTGGTGTGTGTTGGCAGTTGCTGCAGTTATTCAAGTTTATAGTACTTCAGTTTTGTCTGCTCTTGAGAGTTGTGTGTTGGCAGTTGCTGCTGTTTTTGAAGTATCACAGTACTTCAGCTTGATCTGTTCCAGAGTATTGTGTGTTGGGGGTTGCTGCTGCTGTTGAAGTATTATAGTACTTCTGTTGAGTATGTTCTCAAGTGTTGTGTGTTGGCGTTTGCAACTGTTGTTGGAAGTATTATAGTGCTTCAGCTTGGTCTATTTCAAACTGCTCTGTTTTGATGGTTGCTGCAGTTGCTGAAATACTTATTTGGTCTGTTCCTGAGTGTTGTGTGTTGGCAGTCTCTGTTTTTGAAGTATTACAGTGCTTTTGTTTGGTCTGTTCCAGAGCTTTGTTTGTTGGTAGCTGCTGCTGTTGTAGTATTATAGTACTTCAGTTTGGTCTGGTACCAAATATTGCTTTTTGGCAGTAGCTGCTGTTTTAGTATTATAGTACTTCAATTTGGTCTGTTCCTGAATGTTGTGTGTTGGTGGTTGCTGCTGTTGAAATATTATAATACTTAGTTTGGTCTGTTCCCGAGTGATGTGTTTTGGGGGTTACAGTTGTTGAAGTATTATAGTACTTCAGTTTGGTCTGTTCCCCAGTGTTGTGTGTTGGTGGTCACTGCCGTTCTTTTAGTATTTATAGTACCTCAGTTTGTTTTGTTTCAGAAAGTTTTGTGTTGATGTTTGCTGTTGTTGTTGAAGTATTATAGTACTTCAGTTTGGTCTGCTCCTGATTGTTGTGTGTTGGTGGTCTCTACTGTTGTTGAAGTATCATAGTAGTTCACTTTGATCTGTTCTGGAGTGTTGTGTGTTGGCGATTGCTGCTACTGTTAAAGTATTGTAGGACTTCAGTTTAGACTGCTCCCGAGTGTTGTGTGTTAGCTGTTTCTGTTGTTGAAGTATAATTGTACTTCAGTTTGGTCTTTTCTAAAGTGTTGTGTGTTGGCCACTGCTGCTGCTGCTGTTGAAGTATTATAGTACTTCAGTTTGGTCTGTTTCTGAGTGTTGTGTGTTGGCAGCTGCTGCTGTTATTGAAGTATTATAGTACTTTAGTTTGGTCTGTTCCCAAGTGTTGTGTTTTCGTGGTTGCTGCTTTTGCTGAAGTATTATCATACTTCAGTTTGGTTTATTTCTGAGTATTGTGTGTTGGTGGTTGTTGCTGTTGTTGAAGTATTAAAGTACCTCAATTTGGTCTGTTTCTGACTCATTTGGCTCTCACTATTTAAGTATATTTGGTCTGTTCCCAAATGTAGTGTGTTGGCAGTTACTGCTGTCGTTGAAGTATTATAATACTTCAGTTTGGTCTGTTCCTTGATGTTACTTTTTGGATGTCGCTGTTGTTTTAACATTATAGTACTTCAGTTTTGTCTGTTCCTGAATGTTGTATATTGGCAGTCACTGCTATTGTTGAATTATTATAGTACTTCAGTCTAATCTGTTCCGGACTGTTGTGTGTTGGTGGTTGTTGCTGTTGTTGAAGTATGATAGTATTTTACTTTGGTCTGCTCCCATGTGATGTGCATTGGCAGTTGGTGTATTAAAATACTTCAGTTTTGTCTGCTCTCAAGTGTTGTGTGCTTGCAGTCATTGTTATTGAAGTATTATAGTACTTTGGTTTGTCTGTTGTGCTGTGTTGTGTGTTGCTGGCTGTTGCTCTCAAGTGTTGTTTGTTGGCAGTCACTGCTATTGTTGAAGTATTATAGTACTTCAGTTTGGTCTGTTCCCAAGTGTGTTCTGTTGGAGGTTTCTGCTGTTAAGAGTATTATAGTACTTTTTTTAATTTTATTTTTTTATTTATTTAACATTTGTTTACTTGGAAAGTCTGACTTGGAACAAAGCCAATTTTCAGCAGATGCCCAGGGAGAAATGCTCATTCTTCATTCTGATTTGTTCCCAAGTGTTGTGTGTTGGCAGTTGTTGCGGACGTATTATAGTACTTCAGTTTGATCTGCTTCTGCATGTTGTATGTTGGTGGTTGCTACTGCTTTTGAAGTATTATAGTACTTCATTTGTTTTGTTCCTGAGTGTTGTGTGTTAGAGTTTGCTGCTATTGTTAAAGTATTATAGTACTTCAGTTTGGTCTATTTTTGAGTCTTGTATGTTGCTGGTTGCTGCTGTTGTTGACGTGTTAGAGAGTTCCAGTTTGGTGTGTTCCCAAGTGTTGGGAGCTGTGTGCTGGCATTTGCTGCTGTTGAAGTATTGTAATACTTCAGTTTGATTTGTCCTTGAGTGTTGTGTGTTGGCAGTTGTTGCTGTTGTTGAAGTATTACAGTACTTCTTTTGGTTTGTTTCCGAATGTTGTGTGTTGGCGGCTGATGTTGTTTTTGAGGTATTATAATACTTAATTTGATCTGCTCCTGATTGCTGTGTTTTGACAATCACTGTTGTGGAAGTATTATAGTACTTCAGTTTGGTCTTTTCCTGAGTGCTGTGTATTGGCGGTTCCTGCTGTTGTTGAAGTATTATAGTAGTTAAGTTTGATCTGTTCCCAAATGTTGCCTTTTGGTGGTCACTGTTGGTTTAGTATTTTAGTATTTCAGTTTGGTCCGTTCCGGAGTGTTGTGTGTTGGTGGTTGCTGCTGTTGTTGAAGTATTATTGGACTTCACTTTAGTCTGTTTCTGAGTGCTGTTTATTGGCATTTGCTGCTACTGTTGAAGTATTATAGTAGTTCAGTTTGTCGGTTCCCAAGTGTTGCCTTTTGGTGGTCAGTCTTGTTTTAGTATTATAGTTCTTCAATTTGGTCTGTTCCTGAATGTTTTGTGTTGACAGTTGCTGCTGTTACTGAAGTATTACAGTACTTTAGTTTCATCTGCTCCCAAGTGTTGTGTGCTGGCAGTCACTACTGTTGTTGAATTATCATAGTACTTCAGTCTGGTCTGTTCTGGAGTGTTGTGTGTTGGCGGTTGCTGCTGTTGTTGAAGTATTACAGTACTTCAGTTTGGTCTGTTCCAAGTGATGTGTGTTGGCGATTACTGTTGTTGAAATATTATAGTTTGGTCTGTTCCCAAATGTTGCCTTTTGGTGGTCGCTCTTATTTTAGTATTATCGTCATAGTTAAAGTAAACTTTATTGTCTTTCAGACCCGCACAATAGTGTAAGCTGAATGAAATTTTGTTTCTATGGTCTGAAAGTGTAGATAGCTCATAGAAATACAAGAAACAACATGTCTATTTAACAACACAGTAACAGTAGACAGCTCATACTAATACAAGAAAGCAATATGACTATTTAACAACACAATAACGGTAGACAGTTGCCATGACATAGCCTATTTCCTCATATAACTAGTAGCAGCACTCAGTCAATATTGCACATGTAGATATTGCACAGAGTATGAGACTTAACAATTATTCAATTTGCACTGAATGCTTTTTTGCCTCCTGATTATTGCACAGCAGTAAGGAAAGAATCAGCCTAGCTACTGGACCATTTAGAGCAATTTTCATTAAGTATTGCACAGAGAAATGTTCCCTTCAGCTATGTAAGTGATTGATTTGATGTCTTGCTATTGTGTATGTTATTAGAGTTCAGCAGTCTGATGGCTTGTCGAAAGAAGCTTCTGCTAAATCTGGATGGCTTACAACACATGCTGCAGTATTCCCTGCCTAAAGACAAGCAGGAGAACAGTTCATGAGCAGTGTGAGTGAGGTCATTGGCTATCTTTTTGGCTCTGCCTAGACACTATGCCTCATGCAGGTCCTGAGTGAGGACCCTATAATCCTCTCCACTAAGCTCACCATCCTTTGGAGAGTCTTGCGGTCCAAAGACTTGCAGTTCTTATACAATGAGATTGCTTTTCCGGGTGCTTTTGATGGTACCACTACAGAAGGCTGTGAGGACAGAAGGTGGAAGGTTTGCTTTCCTCAGCCTCTGTAGGAAGTGTAAATGTTGTTGTGCCTTCTTGACAATGTAGTTAGTGTTTGTCAACTATGACAAATCCTCAGAGATATGCACCCACAGGAATTTTGTACTATTCACCCTCTCCACTGTTTCCCCTTTAATTCTGAGTGGATGATGTGCTTTCTGATTCCTCCTGAAGTCCATTATTAACTCTTTGATCTTATTTATGTTTAAAGCCAGGTTATTGATATCACACCAGTAGATCAGATGCTTCACCTCCTCTCTGTAACTTGTTTCATCACCATCGCTGATAAGACCTACAGCCGTGGTATCATCAGCAAATTTGATGACCTGGTATGATCTGTGCCTGGTGATGCAGTCATGCATCAGCATGTTGAAGAGCAGTGGGCTCAGGACATGGCTTTGAGGGATTCCCGTGTTCAATGTTATGCTCTTTGAGTTGTTTTTACCGACGCATACTTTTTGAGGTCTGTCAATGAAGAAGTCCAGTAGACAGTTACATAAGGGGGTGCTAACACCCAGCTGGACCAGCTTCTCTATCAGGGGTTGTGGAATGACCCTATTGAAGGCAGAGCTGTAATCAATTAATAACATCTGAACATAACATTTCTTGTTTACCAGATGTGCCATGGATTTGTGAAGTGCTAATGAGTTGGCATCTGTTGTGGAGTGATTGGATTGATAAGGAAATTGGAGCAGATCCAGTGTTGCAGGTAGGCTTAATGATAGATGGTCCTTGATCAACCGTTCAAATCACTTAATTACCATGGAGTTGAGAGCAACTGGGCAGCAGTCATTTAGGCTTGTTTACTGAGACTTCTTGGGTAGTGGTATGATTGTTGTATTCTTGAAGCACTTGGGTACTGTGGCCTGGCATAGAGATGTGTTGAATATATCTGTGTATTTGAGGTAAATTTGGTCTCCCAGGCCAAAGACAACCACAAAGCATTCTTTAGCTATGTCCACAACTTCAAAGGCAATACACAATTGTGTGCAGAACTCATTGTAAATGGAGCCATCTATACTGAGCCAGAAGATATAGCAAACCTCCTGGGTGATAAATTCAGCTCTAACTTTACTCCTCTCTCCCCCTCAACCTTCCCTCAGAAAATATCATCAAATATAACTCCCCCTACTATCACTAGGGAACAGGTCCTTAATGCTGTCTCTAATACCAAGAACATTGCATCAATGGGCCCAGACAATATCCCAGGATGCCTTCTAAATAGGATGAAACATGACCTATCAGGGCATCTGGAACTACTATTTAACTGTAGTCTCCAAACAGGCTTCATGCCTCATGAATGGAGAAATGCAACAGTCATCCCTCTGCACAAAGGTGGGCCATCTACAGACCCTGGAAACTATAGACCCATAAGTCTCACTAGTCTTATACATAAAGCCATGGAAAGGATTATCATGGAGATGATCAATAGCGATATAGTAAACCTCCAGGCACTGGACCCAACCCAGTTTGGTTTTGTAAAGGGCAGATCATGCCTACACAACCTGGTGGACTTCTTTGAGAAAGTTACCAAAGCAATGGATGAGGGCAAAATCGTTCACACTACCTACCTTGACCTGGCCAAGGCATTTGACACAATACCCCACCTGGGCATTGTTGACAAACTCAAGAGGTTAGGTACAAACCTGTAAGTCACCTGGTGAATAACCAACTGGCTCACAGACAGGACCCAGGAAATTAGAATTGTGGAGTCGACCTCTACAAAGAGGCCAGTCACAAGTGGAATCCCTCAGGGATCAGTCCTTGGGCCGCTCCTTTTTGGCATTTACTTCTCAGAAGTCAAGGCCAATGTCAGTGGTCTCTGGCTGACTAAATTTGCAGATGACTGTCATTGAATCTTGCACTGACACAAATGTTCTCCAGGAGGGACTGACACAGACAAACAACTGTTGCCAGAGTCACGGACTAAAACTAAATGCCAAGAAATGCATAATAGTATGCTTTGGGAGATCATCCAGCCCTGGTAACTATCATATTGACAACACAGCCCTTAGAGCTGACCCAGTAGTCAGGGACTTAGGGACACACATAGACAGTAATCTAGCATTTAATCATCATGTGTCTACAGTGGTGAGGAAATCATTCTATGTTGCGCAACTTATAAACAAAGGTATGGCATCTAAGTCCAAGGAAGTCATTGTTCCACTGTATTCAGAATTCATCTGACCTATCATTAAGTACAATGCCCCTTTGATATGTACCTAACCAGGCATATCCAACGACTGGAATGTCCACAGAGTTTCCTCACTAAAAGAACACAGGGCATAAGTAATATGTCCTATGCAGACTGCCTCAAGGCCCTATCCCTGTATTCTGTCTCCTACAGGCTTTTGAGGTGAGATCTATGCCTGGCATACAGGGCATTGTTAGACCCCACTCTGATGGACCTCCTGCATATCCACAAAACAAACAGTACCAGAATTACCCATTCTAAAGACTTAAACCTTGTCTGTGATATAAATATGACCTGCTGAAGAGATAGGTATGTATCCCAGAGACTACCTCGTCTATGGAACAGGCTCCCCATCCATGTGAAGCAGAGTTCCTCCCTAATCCAATTCAAGTGCAACTTGGACAATTGGATGGGAAACTGGAAATCCATCCCTGGTTTGGCACCTATGTCGCTGATGCAAACAGGTAACCTGTAAATAGTTCACCTCCCAGGCCCATGCTTACACTTATCAAGGGTATCGGAACTTGTCAAAGATTTGGGATGAATGGCTAGGCTTAAAAAGGCTGTTGTGGTCATTAGCTTAGTAAACACCTATGAACCTAGGAACCTATGAGTACAGGTGACAGTTGAGCAGCACAGTCTCTGAGTACCTGTCCCTGAATGCTGTCAGGACCAGCTGCTTTCCTAGGGTTTACTCAGCTTAGGGTCCTCTGAACATTCACTGGGTTGAGTCAGGGCACTTCATCACCTTGTTTGATGGGGAGTTTTGCTGCCATTGTATTGTTTCCTTTATTGAACCTGCTGAAGTAGATGTTAAGCTCATTTAGGAACTCAGTGTTGTCATCACATTCAGAGCAAATAGGCCTGTAGTCTGTTATAGCTTGTATTCCTTGCCACAGATGCCTGGAGTCCTACAGGTCAGAGAAGTGACCTTGAATTCTCTGACTGTCCCCTGGCCTCCATGAGGGCATCCTTGATCTTTGATTTAAATGCAGCATTCTATGCTTTCAGAAGCTCATATACCCCACTCATCAGTCAGAGTTTCTGATTTGCCCATGTGGTGAAGCTCTTGGTGACTGTCACATCATCCACATACTTTGAGATATAGACTATTACAGACTCTGTACACTACTCTAAGTTGATGTGGTGATTCACTGTAGCTGCCTCCTTAAGAACATTCCAGTTTGTGCTTTCGAAGTGATCCTATAGTGTCAAGACTGCTCCCTCTGGCCATACCTTTACTTGTTTCTTTGATGGTTTACTTCTGTTTAACAGTGGTCTGTATGCAGGAACTAACATAAAAACAAGATGGTCCAAGTTACCCAAATGCAAATGAGGTAGTGCCTTATAAGCTAGTTTTATGCTGGTGAAGACTTTGTTCAGTATGTTCTTCCCTGTTGTTGCGAAGTTCACATGCTGGTGGTAGCAGGGTAGTACAGACTTCAGGTTGGCTTGGTTGAAGTCACCTGCTATTATGTAAACAAACTATGGAGTCATGTTCTTCATATCATTTATGGGCTGGTAAAATGTGGCCAGTGCCTTATTGGTATTGGCGCAAGGAGGGATGTATACAGCTGTGATGCTTACACCACTAAACTCTTTTGGCAAATAGAAAGGTCTGCATGTAAGTGACATGAACTCAATGTTCTCAGAGCAGTGAGGAGTAACCAACTCACAGCTGGTACTCCAGTTGTTGTTTACACAAATACAAACACCCCCTTCTTGAGATTTACCACTGAGGGACTGGTTCCTGTCAGCTCAAAATAGTGTCATCCCATCCACATAGATTGCACTCTCATTTATATTGGAGTTTAGCCACATCTCTGTAAACACAAGCAAACAACTGTTTCACACCTTACTTTGCAAGGAGAGCTCCAGCCTTATGCAGTCCATCTTATTATTCAGGGAGTTAATATTTTCCAGTAGCATAGAGGGAAGTACAGGCCTGTGAGGGTTAGCCTTGATTCTGGCAGTTAGACCAGCCCAAGAACCTTGTTTTCTTGATCTTTTCTCATCTCTTCCATCTTATACACATCCTCTGAGTCATGAAGGTCACATTTACTTGATCGGTATATTTTTGGCCATGCTTTAGTATAATTTCCAGTTTGTGGAGTTCTTGGAGTGTATTAGGCTTATAAGCCTCTCTAGCATCACTCCATCAATCATACAGCACTGTGAACTTAAAAATCAGTTTTCTAAGAGTCTATCAGCATTATAACTTAGCATACCTTTAGTATTTGCCTCTGAATCTGTTTTTGTCCATAGATTTCAATGTGAACAAGACAAATAATGAACATTACTATAGTACTTCAGTTTGGTCTTTGTCGGAGGATTGTGTGTCGATGGTTGCTGCTATTGTTTAAGCATTATAGTACTTCAGTTTGGTCTGTTCCCGAGTGTTGTGTGTTGACGGTTGCTGCTGTTGTTAAAGTATTATATTACTTCAGTTTGGTCTGTTCCCAAATTATGCCTTTTGGTGGTCACTGTTGTTTTAGTATTATAGTACTTCAGTTTGGTCTGTTCCTGAATGTTTTGTGTTGATGGTTGCTGTTGTTGAAACGTTATAGTACTTTGTTTTGGTGTGCTGACAAGTGTTGTGTGTTGGTGGTCATTGCTGTTGTTGAAGTATCATAGTACTTCAATTTGCTCTGTTCTGGAGTATTGTGTGTTGGCCGTTGCTGATGTTTTTGGAAGTATTATAGTACTTCACTTTGGTCTGCTCCTGTGTGTGTGTTGGCTACTGTATTATAGTACTTCAATTTGATCTGTTTCTGAGTGTTGTGTGTTGTGGTTACTGCTGATGTTGAAGTATTCTAGTACTTAGCTTGGTCTGTTCTCGAGTGCTGTGTGTTGGTGGTCACTATTTTTGAAGTATTAAAGTACTTCAATTTGGCCTGTTCCCAAATATTGTCTTTTGGTGGTGGTTGTTGTTTTAGTATTATAGTACTTTTTTTTTGGTCTGTTCCAGAATGTTTTGTTTTGGTGGTTGTTGCTGTTGTTGACGTATTGCAGTACTTCAGTCTGGTCTGTTTCTAAGTCTTTTGTGTTGGTGGTTGCTGCTGTTGTTGAAGTATTAGGGTACTTCAGTTTGCTCTGTTTCTGGGTGTTGTGTGTTGGTGGTTGCTGTTGTTGAAGTATTATAATAGTTTAGTTTGTTCCAAGTATTGTGTGTTGGCGGTCACAGTTTAAGTATATTTGATCTGTTCCTGAGTGTTGTGTGTTCATGGTTGCTGCTGTTGTTGAATTATTATAGTACTTCAGTTTGGTCTGTTCCCTGATGTTGCCTTTTCGTGGTCGCTGTTGTTTTAGTATTATAGTAATTCAGTTTGGTCTGTTCCTGAATGTTTTATTTTGATAGTTGCTGCTGTTGTTGAAGTAATATTGTACTTCAGCTTGGTCTACTCCCAGGTGTAATGTACTGGCGGTCACCACTGTTGTTGAATTATCATAGGACTTCAGTCTGATCTGTTCTGAAATGTTGTGTGTTGCTGGTTGCTGTTGTTGTTGAAGTATTATAGTACTTCACTTTGGTCTGCTCGCAGGTATTGTGAGTTGTCAGTTGCTGTATTAATAGTATTTCAGTTTGATCTGTTCTCAAGTGTTGTGCGCTGGAAGTCACTGTTGTTGAAGTATTATAGTTGTAACAAAAGGAGATACTGCTAGCCAGCTAGCTGGAATTTTGTAAATAATCATATATATCAACATGATTCATATGCTTGTGTTACACATATTAAAACTGTATGTTGTCTGTATATCAAACTGCTGGTACAGAAGTGTGTGTTGAAAGGCTTTGCAAAGTACTGAGCTTAAAGATGTATCCACATTGTATCCTACTGGAAAAGAACAAAAATGTATATACACTATTCTAACTGTGCAAATGTACATATATTAATACTGGAAGCTGGAACATAGAGGGCTAAATTGAAAAACTTCAGAAAAATAATTGAATTAAATTATTTTATAACTGCGCCATAAAAGAGGGTTTCAATGCAGCAAGGAGCCTTCTGCATTGTCTTGTAAGTACTTTATTGTTTTATGTCTTCCGGTAGCTGCAAAGATCTGAGGGCTATGTATTTTTCACAAGTAGATGCTAAAGGCTGGCAGTTTCTAGCAATGGGGGTTTAGCTTGGGAAATAAAGTCAGATGACAAGAAGTGATGTCATCCTGCAGGCTAACCCAGCAGTCCTATTTGAGATATTAACTTAAGAGCTCTCTGAGAGAGACAGAGTATTCTGTATTTTTCTTTGACCTGACAACATCAGCTAGAAAAGCCATTCACCACACTTGCCTTGCTCTGTAAGTAAGTTAACTAGGGTTTAGTAATTCTCTTAGATTCAAACAGGAATACAGTGAAGTATAGCTTAGATGTTTTCTTTATTTATTTGAGACTGTCCTGCAATGTTGTTTTAAATATTTCCTGTGATTTTGAACTCTGATGTAACTGTGATTGTTTACTGAGTATTTTCTTGTTCTTTTATTTATTATTAAATATATATAAACCTTTCATTGTGGCTGATATTTGTGGGTCATTTTTAAGTTCTGAGGAGTACTTGCATACTTATTTGGTGACACTGTGGGCTACTCCTAATGGCCTTGGTTGGTCTTGGTCAAACTACCATTTGTATTGATAGTAACATTGCACAGTAAGATTGGACACCCTTTGTTAAGGGCCTTAAAGTAGCTGATAAGGAGTGACTGGTGGTTAGAATAACTACCTTATAGTCTGGGCAGAAGGAGGCATAGCTAGTAAACCTGTGCCAGCCCTTCCCAGGTGTGTGCGTTTGTGTATAAATTAAATCTCAAAGAGTATGTGTGTGTCAGCTATTTGGAGAGGAACACAAAGCACTGGTTGGACAGAGAGGGTGCTGGAGGCTTTGGCTTGATCGCTCAGCTGAGATCTCAGCTCTATAGCTGTGCCAGTGGGGAGACTTATTTCAGATCTGGAGAAGGAGAGAGAAACCAGTCCCAGACTGACTGTAGTCTCTGTGTGCTCTTAAGGGAAATTGCAGTTGATGCAGAGAGCTGCATCTGGAAATATTGTGTGTGTGTGTACCTGTCATCCTCCCAGTGTGTGCGTCCCACACTTTTGCCAATGGTAAGGATTGAGACTGTTGATTATTGAGCTAGTGGTGGGGCATCACAATAGTACTTCAGTTTGTCCTGTGTTGTGTGCTGCTGGTTGTTGTTCTCAAGTGTTGTATGTCGGCAGTCACTGCTATTGTAGTATTATAGTACTTAGTTTGGTCTGTTGCCATGTCTTTTGAGTTGGCAGTCACTGTTGTTGAAGTATTACAGTTCTTCAGTTTGGTCTGTTCCTGATTGTTATTTGTTGGAGGTTGCTGTTCCTGTTCTGGAACTACTACAGTATGTCAGTTTGGTCTTTTCTCGAGTATATTCTGTTGGAGGATTCTGCTGTTGGTTGAAATTTATAGTACTTCATTCTGATTTGTTCCCATGTGTTGTGTGTTGACAGTTGTTGCAGAATTATTTTAGTACTTCAGTTTGGGTCTATATTAACTGAACAAATGCTTAAAAGGTCGAATACGGTATTATCGACATCTTTTAAGTGAAGGTTCAGTTTAGCGAAAGCTCATTATGTCTAAATTCGGAGTTTTGAAAAGTTATAGTTGGCCAGCTGTTAGGAAACTCCTGGCTGACATGAAGGCATTCATGCTGTGAATAGCTGTATGATAGCTTTGTAAATATAAATAATTCTTTAAGTACTGTGTTTTGTAAACAGTATAAATGAATAACATACTGAAATTGTAAAGTGTGCAAATCATAGTGTTTTATTAACTGTCAGTGCTGTATAAAACAAAAATCCCAACGTCAAGAAACAATCTTTATTTAGCAAGCAAAGCTTTTGGGTTCACACCCTTTCTCAATGCTAAAACACATTAAACTCAGCACAATCAAACTTTTAAAATAGGAGTATGACTATCACGTGACTACAGCCAGCCAATCATGTGGTAGTATATAAAACACAATGCATACATAATATAAAAAGATACCTGATAAAAATTATATAAATACATTTATGCACAGTACAATATAAACAATACAATATAAATATAATACTTTATGTAAAATAACAAAACTTTCTTAAAATTCTTAAACAATATTTAATATTTAGTATTCTGCAGCTTTACTAAAATAGGTTTTAGAGTTACAGCAGTATTAAGACCAGGTGGAACATCTGCAACTAATCGCAGTATCCACTCATTCCTTTGTCTCAAGCAGATTATTTAAATCACCACCCTGTAAAGATCTATAGACTACATCTATTACCCTGAATTTAAACTTGTGACTGTTATCAGTGTTTATAATGTGTTTACTTAATGCATTCTTATCATTATTTCTCTGTATGTCTGATTTATGTTCAATAATTCATTCCTTTAACTTTCTAGTGGTTTTACCCACATAGAAAGAAGTACACCGGACACAAGTTGCCAAGTTGACCACATTAACACTGGTACAATTCGCTGTTACTTCAAAATTATAGACCTCATTTGTGGTCAGGTGTCTAAATGTTTCACTACCTGTACCTAAGATATCAGTGCAACAGGAACAATCCATACAATTAAAGGTGCCAAACATCATTTCTAACCATGGTGTATGTTGAGAATTAAAGTCTTTATAGCACGATTTACTTTTCGAGTTTCTCAAGTTTTTATATGAGAAATACGGCTTAACACCTAGTATCTCCTTAATCTCAGGTGAAGCCATTAATATTAACCAATTCTACTGTATAATTTGTTTTACAATAAGTGTTCTGACGTTATATGTCATAATGTATCTAATTTTCTCAGTTCCTGAGATAACATTTATATTAGGACTATCATAATCTTCTTTAGCCCCAAAGATAGGTTTAAGTGTCGACGTTCTCTCCCTTATGACCCTCTCACTCATCTCCTGCACCTGTTGGTGATCATAACCACTCAATAAAAATTCATTCTTCAAGTCTTCTAACTGTATTAAGAAGACAGAGTCATCTGTATTTAATCTACTAACCCTAATAAATTGTGCTGTCATTATTCCTGTAAAGACATGTGGAGTATGCATGCTACATCTATTGATATACGTCCCTGCATGTACCTGTTTCCTATGGATACTGGTCTCTAAACCACCATGTTTCAACTCTAATTGTAGGTCCAAAAACACAATATCAGTTTCAGAATATTCCATCTTAAATTTAAGAAAAGTGGTGGTATTATTCAAGTATTCAGTATATTCACATAGTTCATTAGTTGTTCCTTTCCAAATAATAAAGCAATCATCAACAAAACGTTGGTACAGGCAAACCTTCTGATTCAAATTATTCAGAGTCTACACACATACTTAGTCTCCCATTGATGGAGGACCAGATAGCATACGTGTTGGCCACAGATGCCCCTATTGCTACCCCAGTTAACTGCAAATAAAACTCATTATCAAATAAAAAAATATTTTTGGATAAAACTATATCCAAAAGCGCACAGATGTTTTCTATCTCTCTTGCTGACATCACACCTTTACTAACTAGGAATTCCCTTATAGCTTGTATTCCATCCTCATTAGGAATCACTGTAAATAGTGACATTATATTCAATGTCACCAACAAATATTCACCCTGATATTTTCCTTCCTTCACTCTTTTCCTTCTAAGGTATCATACCAGGTACGCAATTTCAAAATGAAATCTATAGTGTCTTTTAGTATATTTCTACAACTAGGTATACATTGACTCCATTTCCTTTGTAAGTATATGGAAATAGGCTCAGTTACCCATCCTTTACCAGATACTATAGGTCTCATAGGGGGGTTTAAAAGTGATTTATGTATTTTAGGTAGCCCGTATAGTTGCGGTATTATGGGACAGGGTACAGTAAAGAAATTAAACAAGTCGAAGTCTATATACCCAGTTAATTGTAGGTCATAAATTAACATATTTACTTATAAATTTCTTCACTTCCATAGGAGAAATAAGTTTAAAAGTATTTCCTTCCCTCAACAATAATTTCACAGATTCCATATAGCTATCACAGTCCATAATAACCACAGAGCCCCTCTTATCCGCTTGTTTTATAACCAGGTCTTTATTATTCTGTAAGGCTTTCAATGCTAGTGATTCCTCATATGTTAAATTATATTTCCTATGTTTAGCATTTACAGAATATAACATTTTTAATTCAACTTCACATGCATCATGAAATGCAGTTATCACTGGTACACTTACGGGTATAAAAGTGCTTCTCCGTTTACAAGTAACAGACTTTTCAAATACATTTCCTTTAAATAACACTTTTAAATTCAATGCCCTTGAAAACTGTTTTAAATCAGTCAAGGCAGTCACTAAATTATCTGTTGCAGTTGGCATAAAGTTCAGGCCTTTCTGAAGTAATGACAGGTGTGAATTTATTAAAACAACAGAAGATAAATTTAAAGTACCTTTAATCATCTCCGGAGTAATTTGCCCTGACCCACTGGACTTTCGTTCTTCCGTTTGGTCCCATTTGGGGCCTGCTTTTGTAATGATCTTCCTCTTGAAGTGCTCTGTTCTTGCACTTTCTCGGGCTGTTCTAACTGAAAACATTTCTGTGAACCAAGGGCAGACATGTTCAAAAAAAGCTGCTGGCCTTTTTACTACCTTCCTTTCCAGCTTCCATTGTCCCTGAAGTCAGCCAGTTAATGCAGAAGTTGTGATGCACATGCGCTATTCAAGTTGGCCGTTATTGGGAATTGCCCTTTTCCTCAATGTAGAGCGATCATGGAGTTGGTATATTTAGTTTGGGGTGTGTGGGGGCACAGCTCCCCATGTTGGGGGGTGTGGGGGAGAAGCCCCCCCCCACTTGATTAAGTTATTAAAGTTGTATTTCTTTGTGTATGGCTCATGACATATGGCACTAAGAGAATGGTGCTGGCTAAACAATCTTTTTTGAATACATGATTTTCAACTATGTGAATGTTCGTGTAAATGAACATTCGCTTAAAAGGTGTCGATAATACCTTATTTGACCTTTTAAGTGTTCGTTCATTTAATATAGACCCTTCAGTTTAGTCTGCTCCTGCTTGTTGTATGTTGGTGGTTGCTACTGTTTTTGAAGTCTTATAGTACTTTGTTTGTTCTGTTCCCAAGTGCTGTGTGTTAGAGTTTGCTGCTGCTGTTGAAGTATTATAGTACTTCAGTTTGGTCTGTTCCTGAGTGTTCAGTTTTGCTGGTTATTGTTGATGATTTATTATAGTATTTCAGTTTGGTCTATTTTTAATTATTGTATGTTGCTAGTTGCTACTTTTGTTGAAGTGTTATAGTATTTTAGTCTGTTCCCGAGGGTTGTGTATTGTGTGTTGGTAGTTGCTGCTGTTGAAGTATTGTAGCACTTCAGTTTGGTTTGTTCTCAAGTGCTGTATGTTGGCAGTTGCTGCTGCTGTTGAAGTATTATAGGACTTCAGTTTGGTCTGTTCCTGAGTGTTGTGTGTTGGTGGTCACTGTTATTGAAATATTATTGTACTTCAGTATGTGATGGATGGATGTTGTTGGAATGTACAAATGCATTTCTTGTGAGATTGGGAGCAAGTTTTTAGTTTGCAGCTGTGGACTTTTTGGTGGAGTCAACTGCCTTTGGATCGATTCGAACTGGGCAAGTAACTTCAGCTGGTGGATGGTTTTACTTAAATGGTTTTAGGCTGTCAGCAATGGTATGGTCTACTGCAGGTTTTCATTGTGGGTGTATCCAACACTGGGGTAATTTTTGGAAGAATATCATGTTTACATGGGAAATGGATTTGTCATTAGCATTGGTATTATTGCTTTAGTATTATTGCTTTGTCGAAAGCCAAATAACTATGGGCTAGGCTTATAAATGCCCTTGGGCAGATAGCCTAGTACGAACCTATGAACCTATGAATGCAGTAGTTTGTGGTCTTGTTGGAAATTCAGTATTATGCTTAAATGCTTTTTTCAATTATTCTTACCAATAAGTAGGATGTTTAATAATAATTATTTAAATATTTTTATTTCTTGTGTTTTTTAAAGTATTATTATGTTTGAGTTGTGTTTGTAATTGTGCTTAGGAAATAAGCACATACATAAACTTGAACTAGATGACATATACATTGGCTTCAAGTGTCTGCGATCTTCAGTAAGCACAATGGACTGGTTTGCTGCTGAGTGAGATGGAGCTAGGATGAAAATTAGGACTTCAAAATCAGAGCCTCAGGTGGAGTATGTGGGTATCATGAGGGTAGGAGAGGTCAGAAAATTGATCTGCAGTTGCATGCAACATTAGCAGAGTGGCAGAAATGTACTGGACTATGATGGTGAACTGATAGACAGGATGAAACTCTTGTTTATTGCTCAGTCTGTTTTGCTATCTTTACCTGTGATCAAAAGCTTTGTGTAGTAACTTAAAGGATCATATTGTGGATACAAGTGGTGAAAATGAAGTTAGGTTTCTCCACAGGCTTACTATGCTGTCTGTGTGTGACAGAGTGACAATTATGACAATCCAGGAAGATTTTGAGATAGCACTCCTCTGAAACAAGTGAATGGGGTGGTTTGGGCAGCTAGTGAGGATAACCAATGGATGTCTTTCACTGGTGATGTGACAGGCATGGCCCACTATAAGAAGACCCTAGAGGCAGACTATGCCTTTCAACTTGCCTGGACACACTTTGAGAATCCTTCAGAATGGGTGAGTGATTATTGCTCATGGTAAGAAATCCTGATTTGTCCTGCACATCTTCCAATATTACCATTATAAATCACCAGGGCAAGTTTAGAAAAATGGATAACTTTTATTCCTTTTTAATACAGATTAGATTCATTGGGAAGTGTTGTTGAAAACAGAATTGTAACCAATGCATTTCAAAATAACAACAGAATAAAAGTTATTGCATTACAAGTATAATAGGCTTTGTCAGTGTTAAATACCAGCGCTATTCCTCTCTTAAGTTCTTGAAGTATCACACAATCAGGTAAGACACTACTGTACTGTTACTGTTTATCAACATGGCAATAAAAAATTAAAAACATCTGTAAACTTGAAAATTTTGAAATTTCAGTATAGAAACAGATTACAGAGATTATAACATTTATCCCTGACACATTTGTTTCAGAAATGTGTCACTGGTATCTCTGATCGCTTGTAAGAAACTGTAATTCAAAAATTATCTGAGTTTCCTGAAGTTTGATGAACAGAGGCTCTCTGTCAGACATGTACTTCCCATAATTATTTCTGTGGAACAGTTTTATCCGAGCAACTTATTCATGCATTGTGTGTTTGTTTATAAATCAGGTCAATGTGCTGAGCCAGATACCATTATCACCTTTTCAGGCTCAACCTGAGTCAGGGAAAACGTGATACGTGTAAAGAATGCAAACAAATTGAAATATCATGCCACTGTGAACTGCACAACACAATCATAGCTGACAACCAGTTACCTGAAGAGCATAAAAGTGCCAACATTCAATTAGGTAACACTAAAAACTCTAACCTCTACACATCTGCACAATGAAATGTACTTAAAGAGTTAAAAGAGTATTGAACTCACAACATTGAAAACAGATGTATAACATTCCAAGATCTAGCGATATATAGACACACACAAACACACACACCACACACTTTTAAGGATGCACTTCAAAACACAAATGATGAACATGTAAACATCGATCCTGAAAGATCAAAAGCGAAAACACCAAAAAAAAAAAAAAACACAAGTTTTTTTGCAGTGGGACAAGCCACCTGCACCCCACATGTCCTGTTAATTATATATACCAACTTGTATACAGTGGGGAAAGGGAAAAGTCCACCATCCCCACTGTTCACAATCTTGCATGACTTAATGCCTGCAGAAGAGATCACATGAGTTTTGATCATTTCTGCCAGGATAAAAAAAAGTTTGACATTATGAACTTTCAATTATATGTCTGATATAGATATATATATATATATATATATATATATATATATATATATATATATATATATATAAATAGAGAGAGACAGAGAGTCTTTCCCAACTGATCTCAACATACTTCATCTAACACAGCATAACTCAAAAAAAAAAATTAAGAAAAAATGTTTTATCAGGGGGTAATCCCCCCAAATTATAAATAACTACTCCACAATCGCACTACAGTGAAAGAAAGGGAAAAAACACTGAAAGTACATCACCGGCTATCACAATCCAAATATACTATGAATAAGGAAACTGCAATATTACCTATAAATCTTTAAGAAAAGTAATACCACTGAGCAAAAATCATACATCTTCCTTATTTATAGATTTATAAAATATACTAGAGAATATCATTAGATCAACTGTGATTAGACCACTTTTTTATATCATTTGTGATTAGACAAAGTGATTGTTAGATCACGTGACTGAAGTCTATATATGTACAGATAAGACTGTCGTCATGGTAGTAAATGGGGGAAATCAGAAGAAGCAGTGTCAAACATCTTGGGGGGGGGGGTTGAGAAGAAGGGAAGTCTGAATGAGGAGGTCAAAGCTGGAATCAGAAGGGCTACAGCCAACTGATATAGTGTGTCAGGTGTAGTGTGACAGAAGAATTCCAAAGAAGCTGAATAGTAAGGTGTACAAAACAGTGGTGCAACCAGTACTACGGTACAATACATGAAAAGAGCGTTACCCACGTTAGTGTAAAAGGTATGTATGATATAGTCTCTGACAGAAACAGTGATATGTCCTTTCCTGAAAGCATGCCAGAAGTAATTTAAAGGTATAAAACCTGTCTGTTGACTAGGCTTTCTAGCACTTTTGGAAAAACTTGGAAGATTTGCTATGAGGTAGAAATCGGCTAAGATGAGGACATTATGGGCTGGTGTGGAGGTAATAAATGGTGCAGCAAGTTTGAAGATGCAAAGGTGAAGGTTAGTTTAACTGCAATGTGACCTGCATGTTAATCCTTGTAGTAGTGACAATGTTTGTTTATAATATTTTTCTGAAAAACAGTTTTGAATGAAGCAGAGAATTATTAGAAATCTGAAGTAAGATGTGAGCTATGGTGGTCATGGAAGTTGAAGACCTTGAACAAAATTCATATTTGGGAAGACAAGTTGATGTTCTAGTGAGAAGTCATTTGTCAGAGAAGTTAGGGAGAATCAACAGAAAGAGAGAGAGAGAGAAAGTGAGACTGACATATTTCTGATTTATTCCCAGAAAGACATGAGGATGAGTGTTTTTTTTTCATAAAATACCGTGGTGTTTTGCCTTGGCCAGATTTGTTATTCTAGTGGCTCTTCTCAGATCCTTGTAGGACTACTGAATGGGTGGCATAAGGCCCTTGTAGAACTACTGAATGGGAGGCAGGCGAGTGGCATTCCATGAATTCCATGCTTTTCAGCCTCTGGTTCATAGAAGGACAAAGTCCTAACTATGACCAGACATCCAAGTTTGAAGTAGCAGAGTAGACACTGGAGGAACCAGCAGAATAGGGAGAAGAATAATGAGACTGTGCCTGTTTTCACCACTGAAAGGGAAGATTGGGGGTATTTGATAGAGACACACTACTGATGATCATTTCTGCTGGAGGCCAGGAAAAGCTACTGGTTTAATTGTGGGGGGCTTCTGAGGCTTATATCACATGGAAAACTGTGGACAGCTGTCACATTAACATCATTGCAGGCTAACTCCTTCAGTGGTAACTGGCACATCTGAGGTACATTATGTCACAAAATAAGCACTACTCATCTGCCCCCCTGTCACAAATAGGTTGGCTGGCCAGTAGGATGGTCTCTTCAACTACACCACTGGTATCTAACAGGTTAAAAAAAAAGAAAGTGCTCACAAATCTGTTTCACTAACAAGTTCACCAAGTGCAGCTTGTTCCAAATGCACAAAGGAAAATAGGCACTGCTTTCCTGGGAAAAGGCTTCCAATAGCTGTACCCTGACTAGGACTACACACTGATCAGTTAGAGAACGGAGTCTTTGGCCCAGCACTCCAGCCACCCTTCTTACCAGACTTACTGTATACCTCAGCATCTTCTAGTGCCCCTTTCCCATCATAACTACTTTTGCAAACAAATTATTATTTTCATTATTTTACTCCCACTCCCCAGAGCTGACCATCAGCTGCCAACAACTCACTCTACTCATTCATTAGGTCTAACAGACCCACATTAGCCTCCTACAGGCTCTACCTAACCCATGTCTGTGGCCTGTAAGGAGATTGAGGATGTTGGTGCAGTGACATTCTTTATGTCAGGGAGAGAGTATGCCTTAACTGATCCTTCACTTGGCAACCTTGTGAGCTCTGCTACAGCTACCTTTGGGAAATGTATGGATGCATGCATGCTCCCGTGAATAACCGATATCCAAGCCAAGTGGCACACTGCTTGCATCATGAAGCACACCTAGCTCTTAGTCCTGCGATTGCAGTGAACAGGTCTATCTGCCCCCACCCCTCAAGATGGGTAAGCCATTATCAAGCACTCACTCGCATCTTCCACTGCCTGGTTTCTCCAGAATTTATGCTGCTAGATGAACATGGGTCATCTGGGATGCATTCAGGGACAGACGACAAATAATTTTTACATACACAGATACACAGTTCCCAGAGAAGGCTGACAGAATTCTCCAACCTCCCACAGATTTCCTCTTGGAATGGTAATTGTACCAACACTTTTGACAGAGTAAGAGACCTAAACACAATGTTTATCTTCAAGTCTTAATTTAGGCAAATATAAATTATAAAGATAATTACTCTGGTTGTAGCTCTTACACAATATAGTTAATTAGAGGCAGGAGCCATAACCTTACTAGCCTGTGGTGCTAAATAATATTAACCATCTTCTCAGCTAATAAACTTATATATATATATATATATATATATATATATATATATATATATATATATGTGTGTGTGTGTGTGTGTGTGTGTGTGTGTGTGTGTCTATGTGTATGTGTGTCTGTGTGTAATAAATGCCAACCACAAGCTCTTAAAAGCAAATTACTAAAACTTAACAATAAAGACAATATTGGTATAGAAAAACACAGAGGCCAGTTACTGCACAGATAATGTAAAGATGGTTATATGGAATATGGACTGAAGATTCTGATATATAGCTAAATGAGTACCTTAGGTGTGTCCTAATCAATGAATGAATACTGGCCTTAACTGTTCTACATTAGACAAACAAATACAAGGCAGAATTCAAAAACAAATCTTCATACATGTGCCACCAAAATACAAACAAAACTAAGAGTAGATAATCTACTGTTTTAGTTCTAGATGTATACATCTTAATCTTAGCTTATCCTTCTGTTTTCTCACAGAACCAAGTATCATCAGATTACACAACTTCCTTTCCCACAGAAAAACAGGTGTAAATAAATTACATTAAATTACATTACTCCGTTTTTAGCATCCCAGAAAAAAAGACTGACCATAAACAGGATGTGTATATTAACTGTTTCCATGTTAATGGCTGCTTTATTTTCACAGTTCTGGCTTTTCTCTTCAAAATACACCGTGACTTTCACTTCCTTTTCTCATAGAGGAAAGGTCACAGGGTTACATACATTTTTATGACAAAGGAAAAACACATATATTGCAGATTAAACAGACATGATGTAATGTTGACACCACATCCTCCCTCTATCCAGTCTATCTATTTGCCTAGGGCTCCATACTTGTACTATTGTTACTGTTCTTTATTCATGTCACTTCTGTACTTATTATACAATTATAGTCTGGAGCATTTCTCCCCAGGCCTCCACTGAAAATTGGCTTTGTTCCAAGTCGGACTTTCCTGGTTAACAAATGTAGAATAAAATAAAATAAAAGTAAAATAAAAAAATACCAAGCCTCTGAACATAAAAGTGTCACAGTATATCTAAACAAAAGCAATGCAATGGTCTTTGCACTCAAAAGTGCTTTAAGTCACACAAATCCCACTTTGAACTTCACTAGTCCTAAAGGCATGTAGACTAAACTTAGTTCACTTTGTAAAATATCTAGGCATTTGGCTTGACTCATCATTGATGTTCTCCATACACATTCACAAAACTGAATGATAAAATCACTTATGTGCTCTGTAAAGACCATACAATAGCAAATCTCTTGGCCAAGAATGGTAGGAAAACTATTTGCAAATGTGTGCTTCTACTAATATTAGTATTCCCCTTCCAAAAATCCGTTTCAGATATACCAAAAATAAAAAAATTAAAAAAAAAAAAAGTGAAATCTTCCACTTAGGTACCGAATCCCATCACTGTGACAGCAATAGTAATCTTGTCCCAAACTCTATGTCAAGGATTTTTTTCTTTCATATGGTGATACCTTGTAAATTCCATATCTATTCAGGGCCCATCTGGTCAGTCCAGGTCTGAAATGTTTCAACTAAATAAAGTGGGGGAATTTAATCACAGATTTCAGGATAGGCAGTGGAACATGTTCTTCCCTCTCCCATCTGATTCAGAGTACCAGGGTAGTTTTGGTTTTCAGTCAGAAGCTTCCTTTTCCCCATCTCTGGTGGCTCTGGTGCTGGAGGCCTTATTGCTAGTCACAGTAGTTGCTCTGTCAGCTTAATCTGGCTGTTGGGGTTGCCATGAAAGTGCTTATCCTGTTTAATATAAAAAATTCCTGGTTTTAGTGACTTTAGTGCCTGCTGTGTGTTCTTGATACTGCCTATATTCGTTTTACTTGTTTTTGTATTTTGTGACTGTATCAGGATTATTTCAAGACTTGGTGACTTGCCTTCTAGACTTACATTATATTGTTTGTTTGGATTTGGAGCTGCCTTCTTGCCTTTTCTTTTTTTACAGTACTTGCATATTTATTTGGTGACACTGTGTGGGCCACTCCTAATAGCCTTGCTCTTGGTCAAACTACCATTTGTAGTAGTATTAATATTACACAGTAAATTTGGACACCCTTTGTTAAGGGCCCTAAAGTAGCTGATAAGGAGTGACTGGTGGCAGTGATAGCTACCTTATAGTCTGGGCAAAAGGAGGCATAGCTAGTAAACCTGTGCTAGCCTTTCCCATGTGTGTGCATGTGTAATTCAAACCTCAAACAGTGTGTGTCATCTATTTGGGTAGGGACATGAAGCACTGGTTGGACAGAGAGTGTGATGGAGATCTTGGCTTGGTCACTGAGCTAAGATCTCAACTCTATAGCTATGCCAGTGGGGAGTCTTATTGGGAATCTGGAGGAAGAGGGATAAATCATCCTTTGATTGACTGTGGTCTCTGTGAGCTCTTAAGGGAAATTGGAAACACTGTGTGTGTACACCTGCTATCCTCCCAGTGAATGTCCCCCACTGTTGCCAGTGGTAAGGATTGAAGCTCCTTGAGTACTGGTTGGCAGTTTTGGGTCATCACACAAACAGTAAAATATATCTTTTTAACATAATTAAACAACACTGATGCTTGTTACAGGTAGACCTATTCCACAATCTCAGAAACTGGATCTGCATATAGTACTACAAGACAAGAGCAGCAGTGATCTTGCAGTTGCCTGCATTATAGATCAGCAGACATCAGAGTAATGCAGGCTTTTCCCCATCCAGGAAAGATGCCTTAGTGTCCATGGCTAACCTCATACACTGAAATGAAGGGCATGAATACAGAGATGATGAAATCAACAAGAAAAGGAGAACAGTATTGCTGGAACTGAATTCATCCTCAAGTCTTGGTGAGTACCTTCACATGGTGGATCTTGTTTTCCACAAAATCTCTCTCCAAGACAACACTGATATATAGACTGTATTTTTATGCAGCAAACATTATAGCGAGATGTAGGTTAAAGAATAAAAATGACAGCTGAATGCACAGGTCCCTGGAGAAAAAAGTGTCCAATCCTGGCGTACATACTGGTTACAGGACTGGAAAAAATGGCAGTGCAGAATCCTCAAGTCAATATTATAACAGGGTTAGACCAGACTCAGGGGAGGATGCCCCACCCCCATTGTAGAAGGAAGTAGTAGTCCACAAAAATCACACAAAAAAAAACTGCCAGGCTAAAAAAAGAGCCTTAAAGATGGCAGAGTGGACTATTGAGGATAAGGAAAAATCTGTATTGTTACTATTATGCACAAAGCCCAGAATTTTCAGATAGAATATCTTCAGAAAGAGTAAGAGAGATATTAGAGGAAAGAAAAATACTTACATGAGAAAAACTGTCAAAGGCTTTAAATAAAAATTGCATTTATTAATGCAACAGATCCATTATGTAAATGAAGAAACTTTGGGACCCCTGCAAAAATAAGTGCCAGTGGAAGTCTGAAAATATAAAGAACAAAACTCAGAGATTTTTTAACAGTATAAAAAAGAAACATGGATATGAGAAAGAAAAAAAGGGATCTGATATGGTGAAATATTTATGTGAAGGACAAAATAAAACTAATCAGTACAAAAAGAGCAACTCCAAAGATATTTGAAGAGAAATACAGGCAAAGGTACCCAGATATGGAAAATTTCATAATACAATAAATAAATAAATAAATAAGAAAACAGAGGAAATGTACAACAGAAGATTACTAAGGTAGAAGTTAAGCTATCTGTAAAGTGAAAGATTTAGTGTAGAAAGTCCAGAACAGGTTATGTCACAGCATGATGAAGAAGTAAGGACATGGGAAAGAAAACTGATTTAATGTGGTGCAATATTTATGCAAAACAGAAAGCAAAACTAATCATTATAAAAAAGCAGCACCAAAGATATTTAAAGAGAAATACAGGCAAAGGCATTCATACATGGAAATTTTCACAATACAAAAAAATAAGAAAACAAAAGAGAAAAGTAGAAAAGAGGATTAGGAAGGAAGAAGTTGAATAAATAGAAATCGAAATTATGGATTATTCATGAAGTGAATGATTTCATGTACACAGTCCAACACATGTAATGCCATAGTATGATGAAACAATGAAACCCCAGATTAAGGAAAACAGGTGGAGTGGAAGGTATCTGAAGACTTGCCACAAAGTGATGCTCTGGAAACTTCTTTAGGACACCTGTACAAAAGCTGAAGTTGCACAGGAAGGGAAGGAACAGGAAACAGTGACAATTCTGATGCAGGCAAAGTTGTGAACATGTGGGCCAATGTGTGGCATGGTGCATCTGAAGAGGATATACCACAGGAAGGTGATCTGGAGCTTTTGTAGAGTACGCACAGGAAATGCAGAGCAAAGAAAGTACTTTCAAACTAGAAGAAAAAGGTCTGAGGAATTAGCTGCTTGCCTTAATAGAGATAGATAGACATGTTAAGATCGATGAAATAATTAGATTACAGAAATTATATATTATATATTATATAAGACCCAACATGTTAGAAGTTTGGTAAAACAGATGAACACAGTAACTAGGACTATTAAGAGAAATGTTTGTGATATAACTGAAATAAATAGAATATATTACTGCTCAGATAAATTAATAACAGATGAAGTCTTACCAAAAAAAGAGCAATAAGAGAAAGGAAGGGAAGAAATAAAATGGTACCATGAAATCATCAAATACAGAAAACCAACACTTAGAAAGTAGATGTGTTAAAAGCAACTTGCAGTATGAAAACAGTCCAGGATGTATCTTACACTAGTGCAAATACTAAACTAAAAATAGCACAGGCAGAAAAACTTCAAAGATATGCAGATCAATATAAAGGAAAAGTACAACATAAGCAATTCATTGATGACCCAACAATGGTTTTATATTGAACTTGTAAACAAGGCAAAAGAAATAGAAATACCATCAAACAAGAAGACATAGACATATTTTAGAAAAATCCTTATGAAGACCCAGTGGACCATAATAAAAGAAACAGTAAGGAGTTCTGATGTAGAGGATATGAAATGGGATGAAGTAATGGCCTTAGAAACTGAAATAAAATTAAGAAAAATTTGTAAATGGAACCCCCCAGGCTCAGATGCAGTACCTAACTTTTGGCTAAAAGTATTAACATTTTTGCACAAAGATTTCACAAGGGATAACAATTACTTATATGGCCATCCTGAATGGACACCATTCTGTTTAACTACAAGAAAAATGATACTCTTCCATAAGTGTGATCTCCAAGTCAGCATAGAAACTACAGACCAATAACTTGCCTTCCTTTGACATACTAATGATTTAATTTCTCCAAGTCTATTGTGATTCTAATACCATGACATAAATGGACCCCATTCCTAAGTAAAAGTATGATTAAAGTTTGTGATATTAGTATTTTTTCAGTCTTTGACATTGGCCAAAAGTGCTCTTCCCAGCACCTGCAATGTGCCCAGAACCCTTCTGCAATTCATATGCTGTTACATGTATTGGTTGTTGTGTCTTTCGGCTTTTCCCAGTTAGGGGTCGCCACAGCGGAACTCCGGTCCGCTAATGATTGGCAGTAGATTTTTACATGCTGAGTTACAGGCCCTGACGCACAACCTTCAACAAAGGTACGCCCATTCACGTATGTCTCCACACAGAAGACGTTCTAGCTGAAAATCGAACAGGACAACGTCTTACTATGAGGCAACAACACTACCGCAGCACCACCACCGCAGTTCTTACATGTATCAGTAGCATATCAAAATATTACTATAAATTCTTTCTTATGAGATCCACTGCTCCTGCTACTATTGTCTGGGTATCTGTCTTCCACACTGCCCTCATTTCTACCCGCAAATCCTGGTATTTTACAACTTTGTGTTTCTTTGTATGTACTACCTATAATCACTGGGTGTAGTAATTTCAGTTATCAATGTTACTTTTATATTTTTTCAGGGATGACTATAGCTGTTTTTCTCACATCTATTTTTTGAACTGTTGGTAATGGGTGATACCCTGCGCTATAATCTCTATAATGTTTTGTGGCTCACATTTCCAGTGCTTTTCTGCTACTTCAATATCTGCTACTTCAATATTGTAATGTGTGTACAATCCCCAGTGCGACAGTCTTAAAACATTATTTTACCTTTCAGTATACAGGCCCTCCGCCATTACTGTATCACACCCAGCAACAAGATGTGTGACAGTTTCCAGTTTTGTTTTACAAAACCTGCATTTGTCTCTTTCACCCACATGCTCAATGGACTTTGTAAACCAATGTATACATAATCCACTATCCTGGTCTGTCAAGATTAACTTTTTATCTTTTGGTTTAAATTCACCTCTCCCTAACCATTCCTGCATCAGATCCTGATTGACATGAGATTGATCCAGGAGTTTTCTGTACTTGCAGTTATATTTATGCCTTTTCCACATTTCTTGCCTTCTCATCTGATCTTTCACCTTATACTCTTTCATTTTTTATCACATTTAATTGCTGTATGATTTTTGTCTGCTTCTAGTTTGATTTCCATTCTCCCTTGACACCAACATGCTTCTTTAAAAATAAGCAGGGAAGTCATCTTAGACTTACTCTCTTAATGTTTTAAAACTTTCACTATGTTTGGTTCTGATGAGGTCAGCAGATATGTATGTAGTCCTATGATTGCAGATCCATACATGTAATCAGTTTCAAGGAGGCCCATACCTAATTCAGAATGGGGAATATATTATCTTGGTATTCATTGATTTTTATAAATTATTTAATAAGTGTGAAACATTTTTCTTGGTTTCCTGTCCAACTGATCCAATATGTTTTGGGGCCAGTCAGTCACCCCAAAACTGTAAGTTAGAACAGGAAGAGCAAATGTGCTTACAGCTTGGAATTTGTTCCTAGATGTCAGGGCTGTTTTCAGTATTAATTTTAGTCTTCTGAAATATTCCTTACTGAGTTTTGTTTGCATTTGTTTATGTTTTATTGTTGATACTTCATCATTTCCCAAATACATATAAACTCCCTCCTTCTCAAGTTCCTTTATATCACATTCCTGCCCCAGACTGATATTTTAGTTGTGCTGCAGCTTTCCTGTCTTAAATGTTACTTTTGCACATTTATCAAGACCAAATGACATTCTTATATCATCTGAGAAAGTTATGACCACTTCCAGTTGTGATTTCAGCACCTCATCTGATGAACTATACAGTTTTAAGTAATCTTTCAACAGTGTTGTTTTATAGGAGCCAGATTGTAACCATGGGCATAGCAAAACCTTTAACACTGTTTACCATTTATTACCTCTTCTTAAACTGGAAAAAATGAACTCTGATGCAGGGATAGTTGCACTTATACCAATTAATTGCTTAATCAGTAGAAAGATCAGGCATATGTATTTGCAACTATTTATTTTCTTCTCAAATGTCCTTCCATAATATTCTCATCTCTCTAATAATAATCAACTCTCTTTCCATGTCCTTAATTTTTCCTCCTGCTCATTACCCTTTCTCATCTCATTCTACTACTCTGTCTATTTTGACAACAGAACTCTGTTATTTCTCACCTCCGTATAATATCGGAAATATAGTCAATATGCAGAACTGTAATCCAAGCCAGATGGCTACAAAGAAGAAACCAGCAGAATTTTGATGATTTATTTTGTTAGAGCCTGAGGGGGATAAGCCCTCTTCAGAAACATATTCCTTAGTAACGTACATTCTTCATGAAAGGTAGTTTCCAAAGAGGACATCCTAGCTGCCCTTATAAGTTGTCCTTTACTGATTGCTTTCTTTTGGGGAAAGCATTTGAATATGTGGGTTTTCTATATAGCTTAGCCACATACCTCTTATTGGGTATGTCCTTAGATATTAGGACATCCAAAAAAGGAATTGAGTCAGATGCAAAATTAAAGGTGAATTTCAAAAAGGTGGTAAAGGTAAAGATGTGATTAACAAACTGCTGAGGTGTTGTATACCCACCTTTAAAAATTACAAAAATATCATCATGGTAAAGGGTATACCAATGTACCCTGCTTTTAAACATTTCATCCTTGAATAGATATTCAGACTCCCAATGTGCCAGCATGCAGTTGGTGAAATTCCCTCCATATGATGACCCCATGGCCACCCTGGTCTTTTGTAGGTAGTATTCGTTATTAAACAAGATGTAGTTACTGGGCAAAATAATGTCCAAGAGGAATTCTACCAGGTATGTCTCATCATTATCAGCACCTTTCCTATGTAGGTGTTCCTTGACCCAACTTATGCCCAAATGTTGTGGAATAACTGTATAGAGATCCTTAATGACGATTGTCAAAAAATGATAAGATTCATCAAATTGCAAGAAATTAAGTGTCTCTAAGAAATACAATGAATCACAGCAAAATTTGTGTCTCATTCACCAAGTACTTCTTTAACTTCAGGTCAACAAATTTAGCACAGGTGTAGGTGATAGACCATCTACCATCCACTATGGGTTGTGGGGGGGGGGGGTCAGCCAGGTCTTTTTGGATTTTTTGGAATACTGAAAATAGTTGGAGTCAGGGGGGACGAAATGTCTAAATAATTTTAGGTATCTATATCGATGCTGGCCTCAATAAACAAGTCATTCAAAAAGATGTGCTCCATTGATCTCATTTAAAGAGGCTTTGACATAAGCATCAGTCTCCAAGATACGTTTCGCCCTCATCCATGAAGACCAGACCACCCCCCCCCCTTATCAGGTTTCATGACCCTGACTTGCTTGTCTGTATGCTGACCTTCCATCCCCTGACATGTTAAATTCTGTGCTAAATTGACCAACAGTGTAGGATGTAAGGGCAGTTTAAAAATGCTACAAGTGTCATTATGCAAACAATTATTGCCAAACAATAAATTCAAATTCACCTTCCGGACAAACATTTTGAGGTCCAGTAGTGTTCTGGACAAGTCAGCATGTGCACTTGAAACAAAGCCAAGACCCTTAGCCAAAACATCAACTAAACTATGTGGCACATCATAGGAAGAATAGTTATAAATTTTAAAGTCACCTGTAGAATTCACTAAAGCACATAAATTAAGTCCATTGGATTCACTGTCATTCACCAAAGGGGGCCTCCATGATGGCTATCTCCTCCGTTTGCTGCATTTCCTCTGGCATCAGCCTTGGGAAGAACCACCCCTCATTCCTGGTTGGCTCCTCGCCCGGTATTTCTGAAAATCCCCTTGTTTTGCAGTGTTGTTGTGTTGTCGTTCCCTTATATGTTCACTGCGTCAGACAGGTAAACCATCTCTGTGGTTGTTGGTAGGGTTGCCAGCGTAAGAGTCATTAACTTCGGTGTCCCCAAATCCCTCATTAGGGTCACCAAAATGTGTAAGTCGCCCTTCAGCGGATTTATAAATCGGTATATATACCTTTAACATTTATGTATGCTCAGAGGAAAGGATGTGATGTCATTGTACTAGTTTTATTTAAATTTTAATGAAACAAGTATTTTTTGTCTGAAGAAGTTCACATATTTTGTGAATGAAAGCGGTAACGAAATAAATCTTCTTTTTTGGCCATCTGGCATGGATTACAGTTCTGCAGTTTGTTGTGCTTCTTATTTTTTTCTGGAAATATAGTCAATATTTTGAATAACTATGTATTAGTTTGTTTGACATAGGCTATCCACTTCTGCAATGTGTCTTGATACTTCCAGTACATATTGTAATCTCGATTACAATTTCTCCTAGCAATATTCAATAAATATATTTCAATCTGTTCTTGGAGCTCTTATCCGCTTGTATATAAGGTACACTGTAATCTGTTGTAAAGAGTTTTAGCTGTTGTGGTGCTTTTCTCCCATTGTATATAATTGCTTATCAGATATTGTAAAAAGTTTTTATGAATGTTTTGTGTAGTGCTCCTCCCCAACTCATTATAAAATAATTAATCTGTTTCAGGGCTTTTCTCCCCTTCAGTATACTCATCAAGTATTGTTTAAATGTTTTTGAATCTGTTGTGGAACTTTTCTCCCTGAGTCTCCGCTAAAAGTAGGCCATTGGCTCAGTCAGACTTTCACAATTACCAAAGTACATAAACAAACAAATAAATAAATAAATTTGTGGTTTTCTCTTTTTTCTGATTTTGGACTTCTCTCTTGTGGTGTACTACAGGACTTTCTTTTGGGACTCATGCATTTCTTAATATTGTGATCATCCTTAACTTTATCTTAAAAGCAGATGACGTACTCTGTCATTTAAAATTCCTAAAGAAGCAGTGCTCAGTGACAGCTCGGGGTGGGGTGGGGGGGAGACAGTGACAGTATGTGACCATTACTGGTGCGTATTGTGCTGTGTAGTTACTTTGGAGCTGGATAAGTCACAAAACAGGGATGGGGGTGAAGTGCAGGACCTACCTGAGTCTGCATGAGGGGTGCCAGACCATATGAAAGTATGTGACACTGATAGTGTTTGTGTGTGTGTGTGTGTGTGTGTGTGTGTGTGTGTGTGTGTGTGTGTGTGTGTGTAGTGAACTTTGTCTTCTGAGCTGAGACACCCTGTGTGCATCCTCCTTTTGTTCAACCCCTTCCATGGCCAGGTAGCCCATAGTCATTTGGGGGTGGCAAGACGGCAGTCATAATGTGTTGCATGAATGCCCCTATAGAGGCAAGATTCTTTACCAGTGCCCTCAGTAGTATTATCGTCTCACTGTTCTGATACTCTGGTCACTGCTTAGTTGGCATTAGTCCACATGTATGCCATGGAGAACACTGAACAGCTTCACAGTTGTGTGCATGGCAGCTGTTTGTACCTGGATTTCCGACCTGTACATCTACTGGTTCACCCTAAGTGCAGCACAGAAATTAATAAATAATAATTAATAAATAATAAATGACTCATGGCATCATCAGCCTTCCCTGCATCTCTCACCTGAGCTAGTTATGTGCACATCACAGGTGCTGCAGTACTAAGTGCTGTGTTTAGAGAGGACACATAAGGAGCCTGTGTAGAACTCTCAGATATATGTGGCATATTAGGCTCTGGGGAGGCCCTGTGCTGTACATTGATTTCCACAGGAGCTTCTGTACCTGAGAACTTGGTTGTTCCCTCCCCCTCAGTCTACCAGATAGTTCCATTGTATCATCAGTCACATTAGCCAGGCTAACATCATCCTTCCAATATCCTTCTGTGCTGGCTGTCCACCAGTGGAACCTGTGAATGCGAAGAAAACATGACAGCAGTGTGACCCCACAGACATATATTTCTACTATTCCTTTGCAGTGTGCATAGTGGGAGACATTTAAAACAACACTATGCAACACTTTGGAACACGTACCTTGTTGGGCAGGATCTTGGGCTTGCAGACCATAATTACTTAAACAACAGAGGAGTGGGTGAGTAGCAGTCATATGTTCTCCACATCTTTTCTACATATCACAATATAATGGTGAATGTTAACTGATGCTTTGCCTACCTACACAGAGGTAGCAGGTGCCATGCCTACATCCATTTCTAGGCCACCACCTGGTAGGCTGATTCTTCTTCATGGAGAGTGACTCCATAACTTCCTCAAGCTCTGTCAATCTCTATCAGCCACATTAATGGTGGTGGTGCATCCTTGTTGTGGTCCTGTCTACACTGATGTCCTGAACCTTCTGCTTTGCATCAGAGATCATATCTGTGACATTCCTCTGTACTTGCTATAGAGACCTATTATGACCTCTTACAAAATGTACATCCTGCACCATGCTTTGATTGATATGGCCTTTGACCTGCTGTTCAGTGCCACCTTTGACTAATAAGATATGTCATTCATGCAGAAGTCCTGCAGTAGCACATCATTCTCCTGACTTGTGAACTTATGCAAGAGTGCCTTCCTCAGGTGGCCATAGCCATATCTATACACATGTAGAAATATCATTTAGTGTGTATATCTGCTACATCATTCATATGCAATTATCAGGTTTCTCCTCACTGTTATCCACCACAGTATCACTTGAGATTGCCATTCTACCTCCTGTATATGGTGCTGTAACCCTAGAGGTATGTAGGACCATGGAAACCCTTCACCTTGAATGCTATGTTACTCATGCAATAGCCTGTGGCTACTGCATCTTCCACCCAAAGGCATACACAGGTGTACTATGTGACTATAGGGTGGCCCTGCATCCCATATGTAGGGTGCTTCTGAGTCCCCCTGCACCTGCATACTTTCACATTTATGTGTGCTGTGCTACCACCAGAGTTTGCCATATCTGAGGTGGAATACCCACATGAGTGGACCACCCTTGCATATTAATCAGTTGCACAGGCCATTACAAGCTGGCCTTGACCATACCACAGACATTGCAAAGATTCAGCAGCTACATTACTAGCTAAGTTCTTTTGCCTTCTTTTTTTAATGCTTTATGTCCACAGTATGTTTACAGCATTTCCAATGGATTATTTCTGTAAAGCCATTTCTGTTGACATAGAGTGATGAAGTAACCACAACCAGGTCCATGTAGTCTGTGGCTATGAATGTCAATAGACAATAAATCCAAAACATAATACAGAAAAAACAGCCAGTTTATTTCTATAAAACAACAAAACATTGAGCACTTTCATCCATTCACCTGGACTTCTTCAGAACATCTGAAGAGACAAAAATTCCCTCCATTTATATTGACTAAATAAACAGGTTAATTAATAAATTAAACTATTCCAGGTCTTAAAGAAGCAATTACCTTAAAATAACTCCACATCATCAAAATCACAATAAGAAAATGTCACGTTAGAAAAATATGTGTGTAAAGGTTAAATATATGTATAAATATATAAACCGTCTGTTAAAAAGTCCGAAAATAATCATGAATAAAAGTAGTTGTTAAAAACCATACATTTTGTAATAGTAAAAGGCGATTAAAATGAAAAAAAAAAAATGGAAACATGATCGTTTAAGCCTGGCTTCACTGTAGCATCAAACTTTAGTTGCCAGAAGAGTTCCCCTGTGGTCCAGTCTATTTTCCCAGGGTCCTCCCCGGCATTAGGTTGAGCATTTTCTAAAATGCCAACTGCAAATTTCTTAAAACCTTTGCAGCCTATAGGGTGCCTATATAAGGCATTATTTGAATTGACCTTTTTCATGTCATACAAGTGTTTGTACATTCTTTTGGCCAGTTTTCCTCTCAGTTTTGCCTACGTAAAAAGAAAAACATTGGTTACAAACAGCTAAAGCCTGCTGAGTTTCAAATACCTGTCTTAAAAGTAATGACAGATTGACAATAATTGTTTACAGCAACTTCCTTCCTGTCAGTAATGCATTGACAGTAACTGCATCTACCACATATTGAGGGATAAAGCTCTGACAATAAGCCCAATAACCCGAGCTCAAACACCGGCTCAGGTGCCTGTTAAGGTGGAGTTTGGAGGAGAAGAGTGATGCAGCTTTGCTGGCTGATCTCTCTCTTCTGGGATCAGGATACACATGCTGTCTGCTTGCTCCCATGGTCTAATTCTCAGTCACAATTAGCGATCATGTGGAAGAACTGGCTTTGTGAGGGAGGGCTACAACACTGAACGTGAGTGACGTACCCTTTCTTACATGCACATAGCATGACCCATGAAGCTGTATAGGGCAGGTGTTGTTGGAACAGAAACTTAAACATAAACATTCCAAACCCACCCTTTTGGCTGCTTGAATGATGTCCCTTTTTAGCTGACCCTCATCCTGGGAATATGGAAGGAATAGGGTAATTGCCTGAGAGAAGGACAGATGATCAGCTGGCAGAAGAGGACAAAAGAGCAAAATAAATAAATAAATAATTACATTTATATGTTTGAAAGTGTTTTTATGCAGCATGGCAATGCCATTTTAAACTGTACTAACATGGGACATTTAGAGTGCAGTGCGAATGCTAATCTGGCCATTTAGGGCAGTGCGAATGCTAATCTGGACAGACAGGGCA